>NC_056726.1:1721546853-1721627509 GCF_019279795.1 Protopterus annectens
GGAAAGTTCCCAAAGATTCATTGTCAGCCTGCAAAGAGAGTAAGAATGGGTACCTCCTTGCTTGTTTATGTACCACATAACTGTGGTATTGTCTGTCTATTAGCAGGTGGCCTTGATGCAGGAAGTGTTCGAAGGCCTCGATTGAATGTATCACTGCCAGCATTTCCTTTTGGTTTATGTGCAGGCGCAATTCTTTTTGTGTCCATTGTCCTTGAATGCATCTGCCCTCCACGTGCGCGCCCCATGGCGTCCGTTGTAATGGTTTGGCTGATATTTGGTTTGCTGAAAGGCAGACCCATGTTTGACTGGCTTGCTTGAGCCCACCACAGAAATTCCTTTTGAAGGCATGAAATGAGGGGGATCAAAGCTTCTAGACTGTGACTGTGTTGAGACCATAGACTCCTTAGGTACCATTGTAGTTTCCTCATATGCAGCCTTGCTTGTGGAATCAGAAGAATGCAAGATGCCATGAAACCCAGGGCCTGCAGGATTTTCCTTGCAGTCAGCTGGGTTTGTTGTGTCAGATTTGTGAAATAATCCGGTAGTTGCTCTTGTTTTTCTTCTGTGAGAAAAGCCATTTGGGTGGTTGTATCTAGTTTTACACCCAGAAAAATTATTCTTTGGGATGGAACAAGTCTTGATTTCTGAATGTTGACTGTGTATCCCAAGGCCTGAAGTAGGCGGATGGCATAATTCAAGTGTTTTACCGATGTTTGTTGGCTGTCCGCTTGTATAAGGCAGTCGTCCAGGTATGGGTATATTTGAATCCCCTGAAGTCTGCAGTGTGCAATTAGTGATGCCAGGCATTTCGTGAATACTCTGGGCGCAGTAGATAAGCCAAAGGGCAATGCTGAGAATTGATAATGCTCTGAACCTGCAAGAAATCTGAGGTGTCTTCTGCAACTTTGTCTGATAGGGACATGCAGGTATGCCTCCTTGAGGTCTAGAGTTACCAGCCAGGACCCCTTGCCCAGCATGGGAAGGAGTTGCTGTAAGGTCAGCATTTTGAATTTTGGCACAATGAGGTAAGTATTCAGTGCGGACAAGTCCAGAATAGGCCTCCATTGCTTTTCTTTTCTTGGGACAAGGAATAGTCTGGAATAAAATCCTTGGCCTTGTTCTGTCTAAGGAACCCTTCTATTGCTTTCATTTGCAGTAGGTTGGAAATTTGCTTGAAAGCCTCTGCCCTTTGATTCGGTGGCAGGTTTGGCATGCCTTGTCTTTTTGGTAATGTGTGAAAATGGAATCTGTATCCTTTGTCTATTATTTGCAGTATCCATTTGTCCCTTGTAATACTGTGCCAATTTTCTGAGAATAAAGATAGCTTTCCGCTCAAAGGTGCTTCCAATTGAGCCCTGGTTGGCGGGGTCAAAGCCAAGTCATCGAGTTTGTCCTTGTGCAGCAGTTTTAGGTCCTGCACTACCTCTCTGGTTAGGAGGCTGCCATTGATGTCTTCTGTAGGAGCATCTAGCTTGCCCTCTACCTCTGGCACGCCTGTTTTTGCCTCTGAAATCTGTCTGTGTCTGGAAAGGACCAATTCTTAGAAGGCCAATTTCTGCTGAATCTTGGTGGTTGGACCTGGAGAAAATCTTTGACTGTCTGTTCTGATTTTGCCTTTTCCTCAATTTCTTTAAGACCTCTTGAGCCGTGGAACCAAATAACTTTTGTTTTTCCAGTGGTGCATCCAGAAGCTTTGCTTTAACATGATCTGGCAGTGTTTGTTCCTTCAGCCAAGCATGTCTACGTATGACTGCACCTGTCATTGCTGACCTACATGAAGCTTCCAATGCATCATAACCACACTAAGAAATGGTTGCTAACCTGCTGTGAGTTATGCACCAGATCCTGAAGTGCCTTGCGATCTAGGGGTTCAGGTGAGGTTAGTTTTTTATGCAATTCATCTAACAGATATTCTTGATACTGTATCATATGGAATTGACAATTCAATGCTCTCATAGAAAGAGTGGAAGTGTACACTTTTTTACCCCATATCTCTAAAGCCCTGGATTCCCTTTCAGAAGGAAGTGGGTTCTAAGTAGAGGTGGTTGCAACCCCTTTAGGCCCCTGGGAAATAGTTTCTGGGTCAGCAGAGTGGCCCTTGTAAAGGAATAGATGTGTGTCCGGGACCCTGTAGTACCTGTCGGGTTTGACAGGAGCCGGAGGAAGGGAGTCTGGGGAAATACTAGACTCGGAGTACACATCTTCTATAACATTTAAAACAGGAGGAATAGCCAAAGGTCTATGCTGAGGTAAATGCAAAAAAGTCCTTAACCTCTTCCTGGAATCGGAGAATTCCTGGCCTTGCCATTTGAAATGCTCTCTCATGGAGTGAAGGGTCTCCCCAAAAGACAACTCTTCAGGGGGGGAGGCCGAGGGAATAGATTCCTCTGCATCAGAATCCTCATAGGCCGGAAAGGCCGCCTCCTGGTGATCTGAAAGGGCAGAGTCATCTGGGGCCTCATCAGAGGACTGGGGATCTGTCTGCTCAACCCTGGGCCTTTTGCCTGGAGGAGGTTGAGAGCCCCTGTCTGGGTGTGGCTGAGAACCCCTGATTAAGGAGATAAGGTCTTCAGCTAAGCTCAAAATTTGTGGACCTGTAGAGGATCCCTGAGGAATAGCCTTGGGAGGGAGAGATTTTGGCTGTTTAGCAGCTTTAGCACGAGTAAAGGCCTTAATGGACATGGATACAGGAGGCCTGGCTGCCCCACGTGCTGGAGTAGTTTTATCCACAGAAATGGTGTCGGATATCTCCGGAGCACCGGTTTCAGATGGTAATTCTAAGACCGACCCAGTGGAGACCTCCGGTACCGAAGGTACCGGCTGTGCGGTGTCGTCGGTCGGAACCGGTAGAGATTCGGTTTCAGCAGAGACCGAGACACTAGCGGTAGGCCTGGGCGTGGAGTCGGCCGAAACCGCAGACTGCGTGCATCGGTCCTTCTCCTTACGTTTTCTGGGTAAATGAGCTGTCGGAAGCTCCGACGGCATTTTATAACAGTAAATTTGCCCAAAATATTCCTCTGCAAACTCTGCCCGACACCTAAGAGTGTGTTTATTGAAGGAAGCACAGGCTGTACAGGCCGAGACGTCGTGGTCTGGGCCTAGGCAAGGTAAGCAGTAAGAGTGGAAATCCTTATGAGGTATTTGTTTCCCACAATTTAAACAATTAACTTTAACCGTTTGATCTGACATCGGCTGAGGCAAGAAAGAGTCCCCAACGGGGTACTTAGCTTTTTTGAAGACTTCGGTAGCTGAAATCACAGGAGCTGGCCGACCGGCACTTGCGAACTGCTTCTGCTTCGGGCACCGCGTGGCAAGAAAGACTGAGGAATATGGCGTCGGCTGACGCTTTTATACCCCAGGTGCTCTGACGGGGAAAAGGGCGACATCAGCCGACGCCGGACCCAGACTTTGGAATCCGGCCGACCGAAGGGCTGCCTGAGGCAGGACAACCCATATGTAAGGACTGCAGATGCATCCTTGAAGGACATCTGCTTCTGCTTCAGGCACCACGCGGCAAGAAAGACTGAAGAAAATGGCGTCTGATGCCTCATATACCCCTGGCGCACTGACGTCAGGGAAGAAGCGACAGCAACCGACGGCGGACCAAGACTTTGAAACTCGGGCCGACTGTGGGACCGCCTGATGGCAGGATAATCCAAGTGTGATGACTGCAGCAGGGTAACACGATGAACATCACCCTGTCCAACAGAGCACTTATGAAATCCAGTACCTGCACTGGTGACAGCTGAGATTTGTTGAGGTTTATGGTTATGACCAGGAACTGAGCAATCTGAAAGAGATGATCTCTGGTTTGACTCAGTCGATGCCTGGAGGGAGAGGAGAGGAGCCAATCCTCCAGGTAGGGGAAAACCTGAAACCCCTGCAGCCGCAGGTGAGCCGTCACTACTGCAATCACTTTGGTGAACACTCAGGGGGAGGAGGGTAAGCCAAAAGGGAGCACTCTGAACTGAAAGTGATTGGCTCCCAGCTGGAAGCAGAGGAATCTCTGAGAGGGCCTGTTCATCTTGATATGGTAGTATGCATCCTGGAAGTCCACTGAGTTTATCTGTTGAAAGGTCAGAATGGACTGAAGGGTGAGCATCTGGAATTTCATCTTGGCAACAGACAGGTTCACAGTTGAAAGATACAGAATGGGTCTCAAGTCCCCATTTTCCTTTGCACTAAAAAGAACATGGAATAAATGCCTGATCTGGACTGGTCTCGGGGAATGGGATGGATGACCCTGTTTGCAAGCAGCCTGGTAACTTCTGTGGCTGCCTCCTCCTGCTGAACGGGTGGGCATGTCTGGGAGGTGTTTGGGGGGGGGGTGGGGGATGGAGAAAGGGAATAGAGTAACCTCTGGATACGATCTGCAGAACCAGATGATTGTTTGCAACTCCCCCAGGCCACTGGGTGCAGAGACAGCCTTCCCCTGACTGCCTCCAGAAACTAGCAGTCTGACAACTTCTCAGGGTTGCTGAAAGGGTCTGTCAAGGAAAGTACAGTTGTGTACCTACCATAAATGTAGATTTGAGTGTATTCACTGTTGCAGTCATTACACTTGGGTTATCCTGCTGGCAGGCTACCCGCAGTCGGCCTGAATTCCAAAGTCTTGGTCCGGCGTCGGTTGCTGTCGTCTCTTCCCTGACGTCAGTGCGCCAGGGGTATAAAAGATATAGCAGACGCCATTTTCTTCAGTTTTTCTTGCCCCAGATGTCAGGTGCCTCCAAAAGGGTAGTCTAAAAAACATCGCTAATAAAAGCATGCACTAAAATAATAATACCTTAATCTACAAGCAAATACACCATATAGGTTGTATTGGATAGAGAAGTACAGATAAGTCCCAGCAAAGAAAGGGGGATGGTGGGTAACCTGGACTGCAACAGTGAATACACTCGAACATCTACATTTATGGTAGGTACACAACTGTACTATGCTCGTGTTTCACTGCTGCAGTCATTACACTTGGGCTGAATCCCAAAGCTGAGGTTGGGCGGCTGGGTCTAAATAGAATTAGGAGTAGCTATAAGGCCGTGCAAGGCTGCAGTGGCAAAGCCTGCTCCGGATTTAGAGTAAAGAGGCAAGTGGTAGTGCTTAGTAAAAGTGTGCACTGAAGTCCAAGTTGCAGCCTCCAAAATATCCTTGGTTGGTACTCCTCTGAGGAAGGCTGCTGAGGTGGCTGCTGCCCAGGTAGAATGTGGTCTAATGCCCTTAGGCACTGATTTACCATGTTGTGAATAGCAGAAATGAATGCAGTGTCCTATCCATTTTGAAATAGTCTGCTTTGAGATAGCCTTTCCTTGTGATCCTGCAGCACATGCCACCAAAAGTTGCTCAGTCTTTCTGAAAGCTTTAGTTTTGTCCAAGTAGAAGCGTAGCTGTCTATGTCCAAAGAATGCAGAAGTCTCTCCCCTCTATTCTGCGGGTTTGGGTAAAAAGTAGGCAAATGAATGGTTGGGTTAAGAGCCACACTGGACACTACCTTAGGCATAAATGTTGGGTTTGTCCTTAGAGAAACCCTGTCCGGATGGAAGATAAAAGGTTCCACAGCCATTAATGCCTGTAACTCTGAGACTCTTCTTGCTGAAGTTATTGCTAGGAGCAGAGCTGTTTTCCATAAGAATTTTATGTCAGCTGTATTGTTTGGCTCAAAAGGAGGCATTGTGAGTTTTTCCAAGACAAAATTGAGGTCCCATGCAGGTACTGGTGCTCTCCTTGGAGGTCTTATGTTTTTGGCCCCCCTGAGGAATTGCCTAAGCAATGGATATGAAAAAATAGGTGGGTCTGTATTGTAATGAGCTGAAATGGCAGAAGTATGGATCTTAATTGATGAAAAGGATAGGCCTTTGTCCAGCATCTCAGTTAGATATTGTAAAATCTGAGGAATATTTGGAACAAGCGCGGCAATTCCTTGTGCCTGGTTCCAAGCACAGAATCTCTTCCATTTTTCTGCCTAAGATTTTCTGGTGCTGGGCCTCCTGGCCTCCAAAATGACATCCATAACCGCTTTAGAGAGTGGTGTATTCTGAATGGTTACAGTATCCTCCATGCAGCTAGATTTAGAGTTCCGAGTTGGCTGTGCAGGATCTGATTGTTTTGTTGGGTCAGTAAATGAGGAATCTGAGGCAATATCCATGCTGGGCCTTGGGACAAGTTCCTTAGGATTGGGTACCAGTGTTGGAGTGGGCAATCAGTATCATTTGTGGCTTCTCTTGTCTGACCTTTAGGAGTACCTTGGGGAGGAGAGGCAGTGAAGTAAAGGCATATACTGTAAGGTTGTTCCAGCTGAATGACAGGGCATCCACTTTCCATGCTTGTTTGTGATAAGTCCTTGTGCAGAATCTCTTAAGTTGGCAGTTGTGAGGGGAGGCAAAAAGATCTATGTCTGGGAGTCCCCCATTTCCTTGTTATCATGCTGAAGATTTGTGGATCTAGTTTCCACTTGTGAGGGTTCATGAGGTTTCTGCTTAGTTTGTCTGCCAGAGCATTTGTTTTTCCTGGCAGGAATTGTGCTTGCAGGTGTACTTGGTAAGTCAATGCTGTGTTCCATAAAATCATGGCTTGTCTGCAGAGGGGGAAGGAATGTGTGCCCCCCTGCTTATGTACCACATGACTGTGGTGTTGTCCGTCTTTATCAGCAGCTGTTCTGGATGAAGTCCTTAAAGGCTGTCAGGGCATTCTGTACAGCTAGCATCTCTTTTTGATTGATGTGTAGATGACTTTGGCTTGGGGGCCATTTGCCCAAAATACATTTTCCTGCCATGTGCCCCCCCCCCCCCCCCCAGCATAATCGGATGCATCTGCTGTTAGTGTTTGCCTGGCTGTGGATAAAGTGAATGGCTGTCACTTGTTGTGGTGACAGGCCTGTGCCCACCATCGAAACTCCTGTCGTAGGCAAGGAATGAGGGAAATTAATGATTCCAGGCTGTGGCAATGTTGAGTCCAAACACTTTTTAGGTACCATTGTAGTTTCCTCATATGCAGTCTTGCATATGGAATTAGCAGAATGCAGGCGGCCATGTAGCCCACAGCCTGCAGAATTTTTCTTGCAGATAACAGGGGTCTTTGTTGCCATGTTTTCAAAGTAAGAAGTCAGATACCTTTGTTTGTCTGGCGTGAGATAAGCCAACTGGGCAGTTGTATTTAAGCTTGCACCCAGGAATATGATCTCTTCAGAGGGTAATAGTTTTGATTTCTTTTCGTTTACTGTGTACCCTAGGCAAATTAGTAATCCTTTTACAAATGCCAGATGCTTTAGTAGAATGTCTTTGGCCTCTGCTTGAATAAGGCAGTCGTCCAAGTAGGCATATATTTGAATTCCTTTTTGTCTGCAAAATGCAATTACTGGTGCCAGGCATTTTGTGAAGAGCCTGGGCACAGTACATATGCCAAAGGGCAGTGCAGAGAATTGGTAGTGCTTTGAGCCAGCTATGAATCTGGGGCATCTTCTTCATGATTGTCTGATTGGGACATGCAGGTATGCCTCTTTGAGGTCCAAAGTTACAAGCCAAGCCTTTTTGCCCAGCATGGGCAGAAGCTGCTGCAGAGTCAACATTCTGAATTTCGGAATGTCCAGAAAAGTATTTAGAATAGACAGGTCCGGAATCGGTCTCCATGCTTTGTCCTTTCTTGGTACTAAGAAAAGTCTTGAGTAAAATCCTTGTCCCTGGTCTTGTTGTGGCACTGGCTGAAAAGCCCTCATGTCTATGAGGGATGTAACTTGGTTTTGTGCCTCTGCCCATTGATTGTGTGGCAGGTCTGGCATACCTTTAACCTTTGGAAGGGTGTGAAAGTGGAACCTGTAGCCCTGAGAGACTATATTTAATACCCATTTGTCCTGGGTAATCATGTGCCAATTTTGTGAAAAAAGTGCTAGCTTTCCCCCTAAGGGTGCTGCCAAAAGATAAATGCTTGGCATTGGCAGAGGGAAGTCATTGGGACTGTTTCCTATATGGCTGTGATTTGTCTTTGCCGCTTTTGGAGGTAGAAGCACCCCACTGTTTGGGCCTGTATGAGCCCTGGGGCTGTTGTCTGCCTCTAGGGCGTCTGTATCTGCCTCTTTGTGGCCTGACACGGGAAAGGACCAATTCTTAGGTCAGTTCCTGCTAAATCTGGGTGTCTGCTCCTGTAAGAAATCCTTCACTGTCCGCATAGATTTAGCTTTATCCTCCATTTTCTTCAACACCTCTTCTGCCTTAACACCAAACAAAGTATCATGCTGTAACAGAGCATCCAATAATTATGCTTTAACATGATCAGGCAGAGTCTGTTCTTTTAACCAAGCATGCCTTCTAATGACCAAGCCTGTTACGGTGGCCCTGAAGTTGGTTGAAGATCAAATAAAAACTTCAGATCAAATTGTTATACTGTTCATATCTTACAAACTGAACGGCCATGCATGTATAGAGAAAAAAAGACAGTATTGAATTATATTAAAAAATACAGAGTACAAACCGCAAGGCGGCAGCAGACAAATGTGTAAAGAAATGACCATGTAAAATTGAAAGGATTTCAGAACAGATATTCAGCAGAAAATCAAGGACACAGGAAAAAGGGAGTAATTATACGAATTGCTAGAGGGGATCCAATAGTGAAGGATGAGGACAAAAAGAAAAATGGTAGATTTGTGGTTGTAAACAGCTACTGCAAGGGAGGAGGAGGATTATAATAGCATGCGTTTAAATTCCACTGAAAACTGGTATGAAGATTAAGAACGTTGGGAGAAATAATCCCCTTCTGGTAGGGGTCATTTATAGGTGGGACTGGAGTCTTGATTTGCAATAGTGAGGATTTATCAGGGGACGTAGAAGGAACAATATAACAAGAGTCAAGAGGCCAGTTGTGCCCCCACATATGCTATCATTTTATCAATAAAATATTTGTACATACATGCCCTTATACACAATTCTAGAAACTGTACATCAGGTACCTAGATGATATTTCTATCTTTTGGACAAGGGGTGTGGACATATTGGAGGAATTTATGGACTATTTACCTCACGCTACTACATTTACTACATTTCTTCAGTTTGCACATCAGGTAGAGGTTGACAAATTAAACTACTTTGAAGCGACTATTTATAGGACGGAAAATGGGTTTGAGTCTATGGTTTATAGAAAACCAACTTTCTCCAATGCTTGTATAAATTATAATAGTGCACACCCATTATTCCAGAAAAAGAGCATTATCAAAGGACAGTATGTTTGTGTAAGCTGTATGACATCCTAGGATTTAGATTTCCAAAAGGAGTGTGGTAATTTAGAAAAAATGTTTAAAGACACAGGATATCCTGTGGAATTTAAGGCCACTCAAGACGTAGTAGTCCAGGGATGAAAGGATAAATATACACCGGTCCTATGGACAGGTTTGATTACCCTCAGTAATAGGTCTATACAGAATCTAGTGCATAACTTTGATAGGGCACTGGTAACCAACTTCAGTGGAAATGTATGAAGTTAAAACTATTGTCGAAAGAGAACGGAACAAATTTTATGAATTTACAGATTTAGAGGTGTTTAAGAACAAACCTTTGAAAATAGTCTTTAGGAAAGGACAGAACATTAAGAATTTGTTAGAATATACTATTAATACACAAGTGCTTACTCAGAAAAAGAGAGGTACATATAGGTGTGGGGTATGTGCCCAATGCAAGTACATATTACAGGGAGAAGTTTGTATTACCTCTAGACAAAAGATGTTACACAGTAAGAACTACTCCAATTGTAATTCACAGGGACTAGTTTATTTGGTTACCTGTGAAGCATGTGATGCCTTTTATGTTGGTAAAATGGAAAGGCATCTGAAACGTAGGATATACGAACATAGACACGCATCCAGTAACTATTTCTGATCATGCATCAATAAAATGAAGACAAAAATGCAGGGTAATTAAGTAAAAATAAGACAATGGTGCTTTCCCACCAATCTGTTTAGAGAGAGAAATTTAAGTCATGGATAGTGGAAATCACTAGTCATTAGTGAAGACAGATATATCTTCAGAAGTTATAGCCAGTAACTGAGGAAAAAAAATGAAAGTGGAGCTTAAAAAAAAGGATCGAGATAAAAAACGAAATATGGTTAAGAAGTAATAATTACTTAGAGGGGCTAACAAAGGTTAAAGTATTGTGGAATACTGGGCATCTCACAGAATAAGAGAACCACCAAATGCAGAGTGCTAAAGATAAAATAAGGGAAAAGATGGATAATATGCAAGAGTTTAGAAAGACTGTAGTTAAGCAACTACTTTTTGATTACTCCAAAGCACAAAAACTTTCAGCACAATGACTTGGGGAACAAAATGTTGAAAGGGGCTGTCATCAAACTTAGAGAAAGTACAGTTTTGTACCTACCATAAATGTAGATGTCCGAGAGGTATGCATCTGCAGTCCTAACATATGGGTTGTCCTGCCTCAGGCAGCCCTTCGGTCGGCCGGATTCCAAAGTCTGGGTCTGGCCTTGGCTGATGTCGCACTTCACCCGACGTCATAGCTGCTGTGAATTGGGTATAAAGGCATCAGCCGACGCCATTTTCCTCAGTGTTTCTTGCCCCAGATGCCAGGTGCCCTCTAGGAAGGCTAAATTTGGATAAATGCAAAAGATTCCAAATAGTAGAGAGCAAACAATATAAGCATGTATATACATATATACAAACAAATACACCATAATAGATTCCCCCAGCTAGCTACAAGATGGGCAAATACCCTAGGAGTACCACAGAGGGAAGGAGGGTGGGTAATCCTGACTGCAGATGCATACCTCTCGGACATCTACATTTATGGTAGGTACAAAACTGTACTATGTCCTTCAAGGATGCATCTGCAGTCCTAACATATGGGTAGAATACCATAGCCAAACTGGGGGAGGAGGCACTAAGATGATTATGGTGTAGTTAAGATCCCTTGCAAAACAGCAGTTGCAAAACCTGCTCGGGATCTGGAGTATAAAGGTAGATTATAATGCTTGGCAAATGTATGCACGGAGCTCCAAGTAGCAGCTTCTAAAATGTCTTTGGTAGCCACTCCTCGTAGGAAAGCTGTAGTAGTGGCTGTAGCCCTTGTGGAGTGAGATCTGATGTTTTCTGGAGTTGCCTTTCCATGAAAAGAGTAACAAAATCTAATGCAATTTCCTATCCATTTTGAGATTGTTTTGAAATTGCTTTTCCTTCCATTCCTGTTGCATATGCTACCAGAAGCTGGTCAGTTTTTCTGTTGGTCTTGGTTCTGTCCAGGTAGTAGCGCAATTGCCTGTGCACATCCAAGGTATGTAGTAATCTTTCCCCCCTGTTCTGTGGGTTGGGGAAGAATGCTGGTAGGTGGATTGCTTGGTTCAATTATACCCTGGAGACCACTTTTGGCATAAAGGTAGGGTTGGTTCTCAAGGACACACTATCCTGATGGAAGATAAGGAAGGGTTGTACTGCCATGCCTGTAATTCAGAAACCCTTCTTGCTGAAGTGATTGCAAGCAGGAAAGCAGTTTTCCAAGATAAGAACTGTAATTCTGCTGTTGCTGCTGGCTCGAAAGGGGGAAGTGTTAACTTTTCCAGCACAAAGTTAAGGTCCCATGTAGGCAAAGGTGGCTTCCTTGGAGGCTTTACATTTTTAATTCCTCTCAGAAACTGCCTGAGTAGAGGATGAGAGAAGACAGGAGGATCCATGTTGTATTCTGCTGAAATTGCTGATGCATGAATCTTAATGGAGGAGTAAGACAGGCCATTGTGGAAAGGTTCTGCTAAGTATTCCAGGATGTTAGCTATGTTTGCTAATGATACATTTTCTCCTTTTGCTGCACTCCAAATGAGGTATCTTTTCCATTTGGCTGAATAAGTCTTCCTTGTGGAGGGTCTGCGAGCCTCCAGGATAATGTCCTTAACCCTCTGAGATAAGTCTGGGTTATTTTGTTTTATGTAATGTTCCAGGCAGCTAGCTGTAGTGTCTTCAAGTTTGGATGCAGGATCTTGTAGTTGTTCTGTGTTAGCAGTAAAGGAACTAGAGGTAGAGGCCTTGCGTGTGTCTGAGACATACTCCTCAGTAGCGGGTACCAATGCTGCCTCGGCCAGTCTGGAGCTATCAGGATGATCCTTGGGTGATCTTCTTTGATCTTCAGTAGCACTTTGTGCATCAAAGGAAGAGGTGGGAATGCATACGCTGTCAGGTTTTCCCAACTGAAAGATAGGGAGTCCACCTTCCAAGCAAGAGGGTGGTATGTCCTTGTGCAGAATTTCCTCAATTGGTGGTTGTGCGGGGATGCGAACAGGTCTATTTCTGGTAGTCCCTATTTCTTTGTAATGGTTTTGAAGATGTCTGGATGCAGCATCCATTCGTGGGCATCCGTGGTAGTTCTGCTTAAGGTGTCTGCTAGTATATTTTCTTTTCCTGGAACAAATTTGGCCTGGAGCTGAATGTTGAGGTTCACGGCCACATTCCACAGGTCCACTGCCATCCGGCAGAGAGGATATGAGTGTGTGCCTCCCTGTTTGTTGATATACCACATGACTGTGGTGTTGTCCGTCCTTATCAGCAAATGACCCTGTTGAAGAAAAGGTCTGAATGTCTGTAGTGCCTGTTTCACTGCCAGCATCTCTTTTAGATTTATGTGAAGGTTCAGCTGGTCTTGTGTCCATAGGCCTTGTATACACTTGTCCACCATGTGTGCCCCCCAGCCTAGGTCTGAGGCATCTGTGGTGATAGTCTGGCTTGGGGGAAGTTTGTGGAAAGGCAGTCCTCTGTTCATCTGACAGGCCTGAGCCCACCACAGGAATTCTTGTTTCAGGCATGGAATTATTGGAATCTGGGCTTCTAAACTGTGCTTGTGTTGAGACCATACGTTCCTTAGGTACCATTGCAACTTCCTCATATGCAGCCTGGCATGTGGTACCAATATTATGCAGGATGCCATGTAACCCAGGGCTTGCAGGACTTTCCTTGCTGTAAGCTGGTTCTGTGTTGTTAATGCCATGAAATAGAGTGGTAGTTGCTTTTGTTTTTCTACTGTGATAAATGCCATCTGATTTGATGTGTCCAGTTCTGCACCCAAGAATGTTATCCTTTGGGATGGTACCAGCCTTGACTTTTTCATGTTGACTGTGTATCCCAGGCCTTGTAGTAGTTGTATAACCTTTTCCAAATCTTTTGTTAATTTGGTCTTGTTGTCCGCTTGTATTAGGCAGTCGTCCAGGTATGGATAAATCTGAATTCCCTGAAGCCTGCAATGAGCAATTACTGATGCCAGGTATTTCGTGAATACTCTGGGCGCAGTAGATAAGCCAAAGGGCAATGCTGAGAATTGATAATGCTCTGATCCTGCAAGAAAGCTGAGGTATCTTCTGCAATCTGGTCGTATAGGGACGTGCAGGTATGCCTCCTTGAGATCTAGAGTCACCAGCCAAGACTCCTTGCCCAGCATGGGAAGAAGTTGCTGTAGGGTCAGCATTTTGAATTTTGGAACAATGAGATATGTGTTCAGAGCGGACAGGTTGAGAATAGGCCTCCATTGGTTTTCTTTTCTTGGTACCAGGAAAAGTCTGGAGTAAAATCCTTGCCCTTGTTCCATGGGAGGTACCTTTTCTATAGCTCTCATCCTTAGTAGGTTGTTGATTTGTCCTAGAGCGTTTGTTTTTTGGTTTGGTGGTAGGTTTGGCATTCCTCTCTTTTTTGGTAGAGTGTGGAAGTGAAACCTGTAGCCTTTGTCTATTGTCTGTAAAATCCATTTGTCCCCTGTAATGTAATGCCAGTTTACTGAAAATAAGGCTAGCTTTCCACCTAAGGGTGCTTCCAGTTGTTCCCTGGTAGGCGGTATCAGAGCCAAGTTATTGTGCCTGTCCTGTGGAAGTGGTCGTAGCTGGATCTGTGGCAGTACTTCTCTGGTTGTTAGGCTGCCACTGACATCCCCTGTAGGCACCTCTGGATTGACCTCTGCCTCTTGGGCGCCTATTTCTGCCTCTCTGTGCTCTGGAGGTGTCTGGAAAGGACCAATTCTTCGAAGGCCAATTTCTTCTAAACCTTGGAGGCTGGACCTGTAAGAAATCCTTATCTGTTTGGACAGATTTTGCTTTTTCTTCCACCTTCTTTAGCACTTGCTGTGCAGGAGAACCAAACAAACTTTGTTTCTCCATGGGAGCATCTAGGAGCTTTGACTTTACATGGTCTGGTAAGGATTGTTCTTTTAACCATGCATGCCTTCTAATCACTGTTCCAGTCATAGCTGATCTAAAGGAAGCCTCCAGTGCATCATAGCCGCATTTTAAGGAATGATTACTGACCTGCTGAGTGTTATGTACCAAATCCTGAAGGGACTTGCAGTCTATAGGTTCAGGAGAGGACAGTTTTTTATTTAGCTGGTCTAACAAAAATTCCTGATACTGAATCATGTGGAATTGACAGTTTAAGGCCCTAGCCGAAAGAGTAGCAGAAGTATAAACTTTTTTACCCCATCTCTAATGCTCTAGATTCTCTTTCAGAGGGGAGGGGGTTTTTGGCAGAGGCAGCTGCTACAGCTTTGGGGCCCTGTGAAATGGTTTCAGGATCTGCAATAGGAGCCTTATACAAGTGAAAGTGTGTGTCCGGGACCCTGTAATATCTGTCGGGCTTGGCAGGGGCCGGGGGAAGAGAGTCTGGGGCAGTACAAGCATCATTATATGCATCATCAACAACTGTTAGTACTGGAGGAATGGCTAAAGGCCTATGCTGTGGTAAATGTAAAAAGGTCCTTAGCCTTTTCCTTGAATCTGAAAAATCCTGGCCCTGCCATTGAAAAAGCTCTCTTATAGCATGTAAAGTTTCCCCAAAAGAAAATTCCTCAGGAGGAGAGGCAGAAGGAATGGAGTCTTCTGCATCAGAATCCTCATAAGGGGAATATGGGCCTTCTGGAGGTTCTGAGTTTTCTGAATCATCCAAGGAATAGTCTGTAGAAACTGGATCCGGGGGCTCTGCTCTAGGCCTCTTCTCTGGAGGGGGTTGAGAGGCCCTGTCAGGGTGAGGTTGGGATCCCCTGATCAAAGAAATGGGATCCCCTGATCAAAGAAATGAGATCCTCAGCCAGGCTGAGCATTTGTGAACTAGAGGTAGGCCTGTGTGAGGGGGTTTTAGCAGGCAAGGCCTTAGAAGATTTAGCTGCTTTAGCCCTAGAAAAAGCCTTGATAGACATAGATGCAGGGGGCCTAGCAGCTCCACGTGCAGGAATAGATATGTCTAAAGGAATAGTATCTGATAAATCCTGGGTACCTGCTACAGCAGGGGAAATTTCAGTAGATTCAGCCATGCTTTGTGAGGCCTAGGCTATAGGAGGCATGCTTTCGGCCGAAGAACCGTGGACTCTGTTTCAGCCGAAACAGAGACACTCGCGGTTGGCTTAACTGCGGTTTCGGCCGAAACCGCGGACCGCGAGTGTCGGTCCTTTTCCTTACGTTTTTTAGCTAATTGTGAAGTCGGAGTCTCCGACGGCATTTTGTAAGCAAAAGCGGGACCAAAAAACTCTTCTGCAAACTCCGACCGACGTCTAAGTGTCCGTCGGTTGAAGGAAGCACAGGCTAGACAAGCTGCTACGTCGTGGTCTGGGCCTAAGCAAGGAAGGCAGTAAGAGTGGAAATCCTTATGAGGTATTTGTTTCCCACAAGTTAAACAGTTATTTACTTTTTCTGACATCGGCTGAGGCAAGAAAGAGTCCCCAACTGGGTACTTAGCTTTTTAGAAGTCTTCGGTAGTAGTAATCTCTGGATCTGACCGACCGGCACTTGCGAACAGCTTCTGCTTCGGGCACCGCGCGGCAAGAAAGACTGAGGAAAATGGCGTTGGCTGATGCCTTTATACCCAATTCACAGCAGCTATGACGTCGGGTGAAGTGCGACATCAGCCGAGGCCAGACCCAGACTTTGGAATCCGGCCGACCGAAGGGCTGCCTGAGGCAGGACAACCCATATGTTAGGACTGCAGATTCATCCTTGAAGGACATCCTGTAACAAGAAAAAACAGAGATCCAGTAGCGGTTTTAGAGATATTCCAGAAATTTTATGAAAAATTGTATAAGGCAGGGAAATGTGGAAATCAAGAAAAAGTACAAATGGAAATATTTATTGAGGACAATTACGACAAGGTTAGAGGTATGCAAGGCTCAACAACTACTAACAGTTCAGAGATGATGAGATAAAAACAATGATGTACAATCTTTAGTAAAGTTTACAACAGAGAGTACTCTTGTGGAAGTTTAGAAATCAAAAGGGAATAAAGTGATAAAGACCTAGAAGATTTTGTTTAATAGTATTTTAAAGAAAGGGTAAACATCAACATCTTGGAAGAAAGCTATGGTGGTGGTGTTGCCTAAAGACAGCGAAGACCCTTCACACCCAGCATCACATAAACCCATTTCAATTTTAAAGCACAATTATAAAGTGTTTAGCTAAAATAATAGCAAATATGTTTCCAAAATTGATAGATATGGATCAGTGTGATTTTGTGGAGGAGAGGCAAACATCTGACAACATTAACAGAACAATGATGATGCATACGGAAGCAGAATGTAAGAAAATACCTCTGCTGTTTTGGGATTTTGATGCAGAGAAAGCATCAGACAGGTTAATTAGTTGGATATATGAAGGATCAAAGGCAAGAATTCAAGTGGGAAGTGTGACACCCCAACACTGGCCCAGTAATCATGTAACCTCAATCCTCACCACTGACAACAGTGGGGGATGTACAATGGGACGATGATAGGTACACAGTATTTCCAGATGCAGCTCTGCATCAAGTGCACTTTCCCTTAAGAGCACACAGACCACAGTTAGTCCAGGGCTGGTTTCTCCCGCTTTCTTCAGTTCCCCCCGTAAGACTCCTCACTGGCACAGCGACAGAGTTGGGATCTCAGCTGAGTGGCCAAGCCAAGACTTCCAGCACCCTCTCTGTCCAACCAGTGCTTCGTGTCCCTGCCCAAGTAGCTGGAAAACACACTCTTAATGTTTGATTTATATACACACCTGGGAAAGCTGGCACAGGTTTACTAGCTATGCCCCCTTTTGCCCAGACTATAAGGTAGTTATCACTGCCACCAGCCACGTTATCAGCTACTTTAAGGCCCTTAACAAAGGGTGTCCAATCTTACTGTGTAATGTTACTATTAATCCAAATGGTAGTTTGACCAAGAGCAAGGCTATCAGGAGTAGCCCAGTGTTACCAAATAAATAAGCAAGTACTCTCAGAACTTAAATATGTCAAATATCAGCCATAATAAACGGTTTAAATATTTTAATTATAAATAATAGAACAAGAAAATACTTTGTATATAATCACAGTAATTAAAGAGTTCAAAATCACAGGAAATATTTAAAATATTGCAGGACCGTCTCAAAGAAATAAACATCTAAATTAAGCTCAACTATATTCCTGGCTATATCTATAAGAATTATATTGTTCACTAGACTTATTTACAGAGCAAGCAGACAGATGTAGTGAGTGGATGTTCTTGTCAGGTCAAAGACAAGATACAAAATGCGACATCTCTCTGAGACTTCTTAAATTAATATTCCAAATATTACTGTTGGGATAGCTTGCAGAATGACAACACTTCTCATCACCTGACAATCCAAGAACACCACTGATGCAACTGGTAGCATCCAGCATCTACTTGTGAAAATACACAAACAAGGACCCCTCCTAGATCTAAGGCAAATCCTGGAAGTCATAAAAAGAAGTTATGTACTCACCATAACGTTCCATCTGAGTAGGTTCATTTGTCTGCAACCTGTGGGTATCGGATCCGTCCTCAGATCCGAGCCGGCAGCTTTACCTACCTAAAAGATCTGAGCTCCTAGCTCCTCCCCTACCCATAATCCCCTGCTACACATCCCCCATCCTCAGATCGAGTTTGCCTATAAAGACTCCACAAGACCCTCGAAAGAGGCCAGTAACCTACTGCATAACAGAATGAGCAATCCTATCCCATGGTTAAGAAGCACAAAACTGGTTAGGGGGAATGGAGGGGGGGGGTCCTTTGCAGACAAATGAAGTTACCTACTCAGATGGAACGTTATGGTGAGTACATAACTTCTTTATCTGAAGTAGTTAACTTCATTTGGTCTGCAACCTGTGGGACAGAGTCCCCAGCTACCTAGAAACCTTGGGCGGCCCTCAAGGAAGAATATTCTGGAGCACAGCGGAGCCAAAGGAAGCCCTACTCCTGGATATCATATCCAATTTATAATGGGAAATGAATGTATGAGAGGAGGACCAAGTTACTGCTGAACATATGTCGTCTATAGGGACTCTAGACCAGAACGCTGCAGAGGTAGCTATGGATCGGGTTGAATGAGCATTGATTCCCAAAGGTACCGGGTTTGCTTGAAGCTAAATAGGCTTGAATGATGCATTGTGAAATCCAATTGGCTAATATAACTTTGGTAATAGGTTTACCTAAAGAAGACTTGGCAAAGGACACAAACAATTGATCAGATTTGCGGTTGGTTTCTGTCCTATGCAAATAAAAATGCAGTTGTCTATGTACATCCAATTTGTGTAATGTGTATTCCCCTTTGTTCTGGAAATTGGGGAAAAACACTGGCAAATTAATAGACTGATTAATATTCGACTCAGAGGTTACTTTAGGGAGGAAGGAAGGATTAGTCCTGAGAGAAACTCTGTCCTTATGAAATATTAGGTAAGGGGGTTTCATACAGACGGCTTGAAGCTCAGACACTCTCCTGGCTGAAGTTATTGCAATCAGGAAGGCTGTTTTCCAAGATAAAAATTTCAACTGAGCAGAAGCAGCTGGTTCGAAAGGAGGGCCGTCAAAACCTGTAGGACCAATGTTAAGTCCCATGGTGGGACCGCAGACTTAACTGGCGGTTTTAACAGAAAGGCACCTTTTAAAAAAGTTTTGCAAATCCTGGTGAAAGCCAGTGATCCTACATCATCCCCAACATGAAAATGAGAGATGGCTGCCAACTATACTTTAACCATAGATGCACTGGCTCCCTGATGAAAGATATGGGACAGAAAATCAAAAATCATCGGAATAGGGACAGTAAAGGGGTCTAAGCCCCTGTCTTTGGCCCAGATGGAAAAACATTTCCATTTACTACTGTAGATTTTTCTGGTAGATGGTTTGTGTGCTGCTACCAGAATAGCTTTCACTGGTGACGAGATACCAGGAGTCCTTGCTATCAGTGGAACTGGATCAGCCAAGCCGTGAGCTTGAGGTCGCTCAGGTTTGGGGGTTGTAATCCCGCAGGATGAGAAATTAGATCCGGAATGGGATCTAAGATCCAAGGAGGAACTACACTGTGAGACCGCAGGTAAGGGAACCAGATCTGGCGAGGCCAGAATGGGGCTAGGAGGATTATCTTGCTTCCCAACCTATGGGCTTTCTGCAGGAACTTCGTCATGAGCGGAAGAGGGGGATAAGCATAAAAGGAGACCGGGGGAGCCAAGCATGAACCAGAGCGTCTCTGGGGCTCTCCCCTATTGGGGGAATTAGAGCGAAAAATTCGCTGCACTTTGTGTTTGACGGAGAAGCAAAAAGATCACAGCAAGGTAGACCCCATTTGAGGAAGATTTGTTTCGCTACGAACAGGTTTAGAGACCACTCGTACGGTGTGAGGATCAAGCGACAGCTTGTCCGCTAGGATGTTGGTCTGGCCCGGAATGTGCATTGCTACCAGAAAGCGGTTGGTGGAGATCACCCATTCCCTAACTCTCATAGCCTCTTGGCACAGGGGATAAGATCTGGTTCCTCCCTGTTTGTTGATGTACCAGACTACGGCCATGTTTGTCTGTCTGAATTGCAATAGTTCCCGGAGAAAGAAGGTCTTGTAGGGCTTGCAATGCCCTCATCTCCAGAACACTGATATGCAGAACGGTTTCTGAGGGAGTCCACGTGCCTTGGACGGTTCTGCCCATAGCATGCTTCCCCCACCCGAGGCGAGAAGCGTCCGTGGTCAACGTGGCTTGAGGCTGAGGCATGACAAACGGTCTCCCCTCTCGCAACTCCTGGGAGTGAAGCCACCAGAGAAGGGAGTCCTTGCAAACCCTGCTCAAGGGAATCAGGGTGTTCAAGGGGTGCAGTAAGTGACCATTGGACCTGAAGAGTCCACTGAAGAATTCTCATGCGCAGTCGCACAAAGGGCGACAGACTGATGGCTGCCACCATGGAGCCCAAAGCTCCCAGGACTAATTCTGGAGTTGGGGCTGGGGACTGGAGAATTGCCAAAACATGGAGACAAGCTGCGCAACCTGTCTGTTGTTAGAAAGGCCTTGGAGTGGTGTGTATCTATCTTGGCCCCTATAAATTCCAGAACCTGCACAAGATGAAGGAACGATTTTTGAAGGTTTACAGTAATACCCAGACGCCAAGTAAGAGCTAGGGTATAATCCCTGGCAGAGCAGAGCTGATGCCTGGTGAAGGCGGTGAGCCAGTCGTCCAGGTATGGAAAGACCCGAATGCCCTGAAGTCTCAGGTGGGCTGCGACCACTGCCATGACCTTGGTGAACACCCTGGGGGTTGAGGTGAGGCCGAACAGAAGAGCCCTGAACTGATGGTGACTGGCTCCCAGCCGAAAGCAGAGGAACCTCCTGGATCATCTGTCCATTAGAATGTGGTAGTACGCATCCTTGAGGTCTATGGTGCACATCCAGTCATTCTCCCGTAGGAAGGGGAGAATAGATTGCAGAGTGACCATCCGGAATTTCTCTTTGGGAATGAACAGGTTTAGAGATGAGAGGTCTAGGATAGGTCTCAAGTCCCCCGCCCTTTATGGCACTAAAAAGAACCTGGAGTAATTTCCCAATCCGGACTGGCCTGGGGGGATGTGCTGAATGGCTCTTTTTTCTAATAGCGTCGAAATTTCTGAAGCTGACGCCTCCCTTTAATCGGGTGGGACATCAGGGAGGCATATCATAGGAGGGGGAAGACTCAGAAAGGGAATGGAATAACCTCTGGATATAATTTGGTGCACCCACCGATCCGTAGTAATGGTCTCCCAAGTTTGGAGGTGCTCCGACAGACGCCCCCCCCCCGACTGCCTCCAGAGAGGGACAGTCGGGTAAGCCCTCAGGGCTGTTGCGCGGGCCTCTCCGAGAAAGGTTTTAGAGACCTGAGATTCCTCGGCCCCCCCTCTGCCTCTGGGCTGACGTCCACCTTGTCGTCCTCTGCCTCTGAAGGACGAGGGGTCCGAAGTTGGACGGGACTGCTGTGATTTCCAGAACCACATCTTCTTTTGTATCCTCTGGTTCCTCGAGAAGGACCGTTTGGGATTAGAGAAGCGGATCCCGATGGCAGACAGCGTCTTCCCGTCTTTCTCGCTTTGGACCAGCGTGTTGCTGATGGTCTTGCCAAAGAGCATAGAACCATCAAAGTGCGCGTTTGCGAAGGACGCCTTGAAGGGTTCTGCAAAATCGCAAAGGCAGAGCCAGGCATGGCACCACAGAGAGATGCCTGCTCCACTGGCTCTAGCCACTCCCTCCGTGGCATGGGAGAGTAGCCGCATATATGTGTTAGTAATAGATTTCAGAGTGGCCATGCGAGCAGAGAAGGTGCGTTTGTCCTAGGCCGCCATGGACTCCGGGGGGGGCTCCAGCGTATTCCTTAATCAAGTCTCGGAGTCTGATGACGTGTGCCATCTAGTTCAGCGCCCTTACAGAGAAGGTAGCTGAAGCAAACATCCGCTTTCCAATGTGGTCCAACGTCCGAGATTCCTTATCTGGAAGGTGGACCAAGGAACTCTCCTGCACTAGCTACTCCTTGGTGGCAGCCACCACCACTATGGCATCCACTGGAGAACCTTTAGACCATGCCAGCCTACAGAGGAGGTACTAAGTATCTTGTCTGGTCTTCTGGGAATTGGCTCCACTGTGTCCTGCTCCTTCCAGGCCCTATTGGTGGTAATTAAGTCCACCACGGGGTCAGCCGGTGGGGGGCACACAAGAAGTAAACGGGCCTGCATCAAACACCACTAGGAACACAGACTCATCCAAGGAAGGTTTCTGGGCAGACCACCACCCTCTGATTCGCAACATCTCCAAGATGTCTCCAAAGGAGACATCCTCAGGGGGTGACCTTGGGGAACCTTCCCCTTCCTCCAAGTCTGTGTCCTCTGTGAGGAACTCAGGGGAGTCCAGGTGCCTCCTTTTGCACTTCTGTTTGTGAGGAACCTCCTCGGTGGGGCTACCCGAGGAGGGCTCACCCACGGGGTCTTGTTCTTCTAAGGGAACCAACTTCAGCACCGATGCAGGCTGTCCCTGTGGCTGGATGACTAAGGACAGGCCCAAATGCGCAGGGGTGACAGATGGATCCGCAGCCCGGACCGGGGAACTGGAAGTCCTCGACGGCACCCACTCCACTACATCAAACACCGAGGGTGAACCACTATCCCCAGGCTCCAAGAGCACCCCCCTCGGCTCCGATGCAGGGATCAGCATTGGAGCCGAAGCAGTCAGACCCAAGCGGGAAGTGTGCTCCGGCCTAAATGGCGCCGAAGACAGCTGCCCCCATGGACACAACGCTTGGCTCTCAGCCCAGAGAGCTAGGATCTGACACGCTCGAGGGGATAGTCAGCGAAGTAATCAAGACTGTCGGCACCAACGGTTCCCCGGGTCCGAAATGGCACGGATCCGAAGACTCTGAAACCCTAAACCGGGTCGGAGAAGGAGGGAATCAGGGTAAAGAAAGGGGCCGAGCTCCCCCCCCCCGGAGGGGGGGGGGGGTGGCTGGAGCACCCCCATCTGCATTTGAGCCTGCAGGAAACGACGCATCATCCGGTCCAAATCAGTGTCGGTCAAGCTTCTGGTGGATCTGGAAGAGGTCGCAGAGGCGTGCCTGGAGGGCCGCCTCGAGGGAGACTGGTACTCCTCCTCCGGCTCTGGGGAAAAGCAAGGAGAACGGAGCAGAGAATGAGGAGAACCAGAGGCCCTCTTAGCGGGACTAGCTACCTTCACTGGCGGGGCTGAGGGATGAGACTCATCCCGCCTTTTATGCCTGTGCCGGTCCTTATCTCTCCTTTTTTCCTTTGAAGAGGAAGAAGAATCCTCCTCACCCAGAGAAGCAGAGGGAGTTTGAGTCCCCAACAAGGGAGGGGGATTGGAAGGCACGGGAGCTGCAGCCACGACCGGTGCCTTAGAGGGAGAGGAGGAAGAATAATCCGGGGGCAACAATCCCACCAGGATTAGTTTGTTCCTCCTATCCCCGATAGCCCGGGGGTTGAAAGCCGCACAAACCTGGCAGCTGGTGGATAAATGGGCCACCCCCAGTCAAATAACGCACCGAGTGTGGCCATCGGCTGGGGACAGCGTATGACCACACTCAGTGCATTTAGAAAAAATGGCTTTAGGCCCTTCAGCCATCACACCACACACTCACACACTAGGGGGAGGGAACTGAAGTAAATTTGAAGTAAAAATACCACAACAAAAATACGCTAAATATATTAGCCGATAAAGGGGGCTAAACAATACACACACACACCAAAGAAAATTTTAGAAAAAACGATTTTAAAGGTATTTTTTAAAACTGGAAAACTCTCACCCACGCCTAAGAGCTTGTCTCTAGAAGCTGCTATAAGGTGCAGAAAACTAGATCAGAGGAAGGGGAATGTGTAGCAGGGGATTATGGGTAGGGGAGGAGCTAGGTGCTCAGATCTTTTAGCTAGGTAAAGCTGCCGGCTTGGATCTCAGGACAGATCCAATACCCACAGGTTGCAGATCAAATGAAGTTAACTACTTCAGATCAAACACTTCCAAGACGATACAAAAAAATTCTACCTCTACACACTGCGTCTCCTGTTGACTGAAACTGAAAAATGACATCCTTTTCATAGGTTCATACTAGGCTATCTGCCATAGGGCATTTATAAGCCTAGCCAGTGTGTGTTTGGCTTTTGCCACCAATTTTAAATTAATTTTGCTATGCCCTTTTTCGAGGTTAGTATATTGTGCCTCTGTCTAACAGTGACACAGAAGTGATACCCAGGGTAAACCTACTATTCTCCCATCCACTCATCATGATTCCTCTTGAAGAGAGTCAATGAGGGAATTTGCCTAACCTGGACTGGGATTTTATTCCAGAGTGAAGGGAGCCTCTGGGTTATGAATCTGTCCCTCCAGCATGTCCTATTTATTTCAGTGCTGAGGTTCAAGTCTCTCTAACACGTAGCTCGATGGGATTTGGATTTTCTGAGGTGCAGCATGTCCATTAATTCCAGGTTGGACATGGATTTATATGTCAGGCACAGATCGCCTCTGAGCAGGCGGTATGCCACTGAGTAGAGCTGGAGTTTCTTTAACCGGGCAGCATATGGCATCTGTTTGAGCCCTTTGATCCTCTTGGTGAGATACTTTTGGAGTCTTTCCAGTTGCTGCAGGTGTCTGGTAAGCTACATCCCAAAAGGGGCATTGTACTCAATTATGGGCCTGATGAGGGATGAGTAAAGCACGATGACCTCCCCTGATCTAGATGTGAATCCCTTCATGATTAGGTGGGCTATATAAAGTGTTTTTCTGACCACTTTGGCCACGTGGTTGTCAAATGAGAGATTGCTATCAACTTGGGTCCCCAGGTCCCTAATTACTACTTCTGTACTTAATGAATTACCACCTATGTGGTAATTTGTGGGCACTGTTTTTGCCAAAGGGGATGACTATACACTTTTTGGCGTTTAGCTTGAGGCCGTGGCTCTGGCACCAGTTGTCTGTTTCTATGAGGCCCTTTTGTAGGATGCTTGTGTCAGCTGGAGAGTTGATTATGGCGCCCAGTTTGCAGTCATCTGCAAACTTGGTCAGCCACAGTCCTTCCGTGTTAGCCTGTACCTCCGAGAAATATATACCGAACAAGAGAGGTCCCAGGACTGAGCCTTGTGGGACGCCACTTGTAACTGGTTTGGAGTCTGACATGGCTCCAGCAATTCTAACCATGTGGGTTCTGTCCTTGAGCCAGTTTGCAACCCATCTAGTGACATAGAGGTTTATATTTAAACTAGTGAGCTTATCTATAATGCCGAGTGGGGTATTGTATCGAAGGCTTTTGCAAGGTCCAGGTAGGCTGTGTGGACCACCTTCCCCTCATCAATGGCCTTGGTGACTTGACTGTTTCAAAGAAATCAACCAGGTTTAAGAGGCAGGATCTGCCCTTAAAGCCGAACTGGGTAGGATCCAGTGTCTGTAGGTCCCCAATATCTTTATTTATGAGGTTCATGATGATCCTTTCCATAGCTTTGCAGACAAAGCTAGTCAGGCTTATGGGGTGATAGTTTCCAGGATCCGTTGAGGCACCACCTTTGTGGAGAGGGACCACTGTTGCTGTACGCCACTCTTTGGGTACATATCCTGTACTAAGGCTAAGATTGAACAGTAGTTTTAGGTTTGGGTTTAGTTCTTCTTGGAGCTCATGTAGGACGCAGCCCAGGACATCGTCTGGTCCCATTGATGCTGTGTTTTTTGCTTTGGAGAGAGTGGCTCTTACCTGAGAATCTGAGATGTCAGGGGGGCAGCACTCTGCTGGGATAGATATTTGCCCTTTTGGTGGGGAAGGGGGGAAGAAGTTTGCGCTGAACCTGTCAGCTAGGATGTTGGCAATGTCTGTGGGTTTGGTGTATTTTTTGTCATTTTGGACTAATTCTGAGCATATCTGGGAATTCCCACCCAGGTTCCTAACATAACTAAAGAAAACCTTGTGATTACCCTTAGTGTCCTGTGCAATTTTTCTCTCGGAGCTGGCCTTAGACGATTTTATGAGTGCCCGTACTTTTTTGCTAATACTGATCAGAGATTTTATGTAGTCAAAGTAATTAGAAGTTATGTACTCACCATAACGTTCCATCTGAGTAGGTGTATTCATTTGTCTGCAACCTGTTGGTTATGGATCCGATATCGGATCCGAACCGGCATGGTTTACCAGCTATGTATCCAAGCTCTCAGCTCCTCCCCTCACCCATAATGCCCTGCTCTACCCTCATGACCTCAGATCGAGTTTGCCAAAAGCAATAACACCCTGAAAAGGGTAACAGAACATATGCAGGAAACTGAAAGGCCAGGGGGATAGGAGGGCGGGATGGTTGCAGACAAATGAATACACCTACTCAGATGGAACGTTATGGAGAGTACATAACTTCTAAATCTGAAGTAGGAGATTAATTTGTCTGCAACCTGTGGGACAGAGTCCCCAGCTACCTGAATCTTGGGCGGCCATCATGGAAGGATATTCCGGAGCACCGCGGAGCCAAAGGATGCTCTACCCCTAGATGCAAGATCCAACTTGTAGTGGGAAATAAAAGTATGAGATGAAGCCCACGTGGCTGCTGCACAAATATCATCTAGAGGAATCCTAGCCTTAAAGGCTGCCGAGGTAGAGACTGACCGGGTTGAATGGGCGTGTACACCCTCCGGTGCGGGACTTCCTGAAGCTTGATAAGCCAATAAGATACATTGTGAAATCCAGCGAGACAGTGAAACTTTAGAGATTGGCTTGCCCAAATTAAATTTAACAAAGGAAACGAACAACTGGTCGGATTGCCTATGACCAGCCATCCTGTTTAGATAAAATCTAAGTTGCCTGTGAACATCTAAGGAGTGAAGCTTGTATTCACCTTTGTTTTCATACTTAGGAAAGAAAACAAGGAGGTTAATGGATTGATTAATGTTTGCTTCAGAAGCTACTTTAGGAAGAAAGGACGGGTTGGTCCTGAGGTAAACACGGTCCGGATGAAAGACCAAGTAAGGAGGTTTAGCTGATAATGCTTGGAGCTCTGAAACTCTCTTGGCCGAAGTAATGGCTACTAAGAAGGCAGTCTTGAACGACAAGAATTTGAGATCTACCGTAGCCGCCGGTTCGAAGGGGGGGGCGGTCAAGGCCTGGAGAACTAATGAAAGGTTCCAGGGAGGAACCGCTTGTTTTACAGGGGGCCTGAGAAGGAAAGTACCTTTAAGGAAAATTTTACACAACTTGGCCGACATGAGTGGATTGGAGTCATGACCAATGTGATAATGTGAAATTGCCGCAAGTTGTACTTTGACCGTGGAACTGCTGGCACCATTGTTAAAAAGAGTGGTTAAGAAATCAAGCACTAAAGGGAGAGGAACTGTGAAGGGGTTCAGGCCTTGCCGCTCCGCCCACAAAGAAAACCGTTTCCACTTGCTACGGTAGACTTTCCTAGTGGATGGTTTATGAGCTGCCACTAGGATCGCCTTAACAGGGGACGAAATACCGGGAGTCCTGATCAAGAGTGGAACTGGAGCAGCCAAGCGGTCATCTTCAGGTTGTCCAGGTTCGGAGGAGATAAGTGGGATGGATGGGATATCCGATCCGGAATGGGATCTAGAATCCAAGGAGGATTCACCGAGTGAGACCTTAGGAAGGGGAACCAGATCTGTCGAGGCCAGAACGGAGCAATGAGAATCATTCTGCACCCCACCCAAGAGGCTTTCTGAAGAACTTGGAGCATCAGAGGCAAGGGGGGATAAGCATACAGAAGACCGGGTGGCCAAGCATGCACCAGAGCGTCTCTTGGGGAACCTCCTGGAGGAGGTATCAGAGCGAAAAAACTGTCGCACTTAGTGTTTGAGGGAGAGGCAAAAAGATCGCAAGGAGTTCCCCACCGTGCGAATATGCGTTCCGCTACTTGAGTATTGAGAGACCACTCGTAAGGGGTGAGAATGGTGCGACTGAGCTTGTCCGCCAGGATGTTGGACCGACCCGGAATGTGCGTTGCTATGAGAAAGCGGTTGGTGGAGATTGCCCATTCCCAAACTCTCATGGCTTCTCGACAAAGAGGGTAAGACCTGGTTCCTCCTTGCTTGTTGATATACCAGACAACCGACATGTTGTCCGATTGAATCGCAATTGTTCCCAAGGGAAGAAAGTCCTGAAGTGCTAGCAACGCTAAGAGCACTGCTCTCATCTCTAGAACATTGATATGCAGTAAGGTCTCTGAATCGTTCCACGTGCCTTGGACGGTCCGCCTGCAATGCCCCCGAAGCGGGAGGCGTCCGTGGTCACCGTGGCGAGAGGGGGAGAAGCACAAAATGGGCGGCCTCCGTGGAGATCTGGAGAGTGAAGCCACCACAGGAGGGACCGCTTGCAAGCCTTGCTGATCGCAATGGGATGATGCATAGGAAGAGCAAGGTACGACCATTGTACTAAGAGTGTCCACTGGAGGATGCGCATATTGAACCTGGCGAAAGGAAGAAGTGCTATAGCAGACGCCATGGACCCTAGAGCCCCTCAGGACCAACTCCGCCGGAACTGAACTTGAGTGGAGAATGGCCCGCACCTGGAGCTGCAGATTTTGAACTCTGTCCGCAGTGAGGAAGGCTTTTAAACTCCTTGTGTCTAACCTGGCCCCTATAAAATCTATGATCTGTGTGGGTGCTAGGTTGGATTTTTTTGTATTTATAGTGATGCCCAGACTGGGAGCAAGATGGAGAAAGGAGTCTCGCGCCAATAGTAGTAGATGCCTTGTTGGGGCGGTAAGGAGCCAGTCGTCCAGGTAGGGAAAGACCTGCACCCCCTGAAGCCTCAGGTGGGCCGCTACCACTGCTAATACTTTGGTGAACACCCTGGGGGCTGTGGTGAGACCAAAGGGAAGGACCCGGAACTGGTAACGACTGGCTCCCAGCCGGAAGTGGAGAAACCTCCTGGAGCGCCTGTCCATTACTATGTGGTAGTACGCATCCTTGAGGTCTATGGAGCACATCCAGTGATTTTCTCCCAGAAGGGGGAGAATAGATTGCAGAGTGACCATTCGGAACTTCTCCTTGGGAACTGCCAGGTTCAAGAGAGAAAGGTCTAAAATTGGTCTTAGATCCCCCGTCTTTTTTGGCACTAAAAAGAACCTGGAGTAGAACCCTGATCCGATCTGGGGGGATGGGCTGGATGGCTCTTTTCTTTAGCAGACGGCCAATTTCTGCCAAAGCGGCCTCCCGTTGACTGGGTGGAACGTCGGGGAGGGACTTCAATTTTGGTAAGTGACGAAAGGGAATGCGGTATCCTCTGGATATGATCTGGAGAACCCAGCGGTCTGATGTTATGGACTCTCATGCCACTAGGTGCTCGAAAAACGTCCCCCGACTGCCTCCAGAGTGGAGCAGCCAGGCAACCCCTCAGGGTTGCTGCGCGGGCCGTTCAGAGAAGGGTTCTCTGGACCCGAAGTTCCTGGGAGCCACTCTGCCTCGAGGGCAGCGTCCTCCCTGTCCTCCTCTGCCACGGAAGGACTGGTTGTCCGGAGCAGGCTGGGACTGCTGCGACTTCCGGAACCACATCTTCTTCTGACCCTTTTGGTTCCTAGAATAGGGCCTCTGGGGTGCAGAGAAGCGGATTCCGATGGCAGACAGCGTCTTCCCGTCCTTCTCGCTCTGGGTCAAAGTATCGCGAACAGTTTTGCCAAAGAGGGCAGAACCATCGAAGGGGGCGTTCGCAAATGACACTTTGAAGGGCTCTGAGAAATCGCAATGACGGAGCCAGGCCTGACGTCTAGTGACTAAACCTGTCCCTGCGGCTCTAGCGGCGCCTTCCGTAGCATGGGAGAGTAGCCGCATAGAGGTACTGGTAACTGACCTGAGAGTGGCCATGCGGGTGGAGTGCAGCACTTTGTCCTCCTCCGACATGGACTCTGGGGGAGATGCAACGTATTCTTTAATAAGATCGCGCTGCATCCTAATCACGTGTGCCAGGTAGTTCAGCGCCCTTACCGAGAAGGTCGCTGAACTAAACATCCGCTTCCCCAAGCGGTCCATCATCCGAGACTCCTTGCTCGGGGGATGGACTGAGGGACTCTCCTGAGCAAGTTCCCTCTTGGTGGCCGCCGCCGTCAACATGGCATCTACCGGAGGCCCCTTACTCCAATGGGCACGGTCAGTCGGGGGACTGAGGATTCGGTCGGGCCTTTTAGGGATTGGCTCCACGGTGTCCGGTTCCTTCCACGCCCTGGTGGTAATGAGGTCCACCAGGGGGTCGGCAGGAGGGGACACCCAAGAGGTAGACGGGCCCGCTTCAAATGCCTCCAAGAACACGGACTCGTCCGAGGAAGACTTGGGAGCAGACCCCCCCCCCCCCTTATGCGGAGCACTTCCATGATGTCTCCAAATGAGATATCCTCGGGGGGGGTGACTGTGGGGAGCCTTCCCCTTCCTCCAAATCCATGTCTTCCGTGAGACTCTCGGGGGAGTCAATGTGCCTCCTTTTGCACGTATGCTTGTGGGGAACATCCTCTGGGGGGCTGGCAGAGGAGTCCTCGCAAACAGCAACCTGTTCCAGGGGAACAGCTTGGGGCACAGGAGCGGGCTGTCCCAAGGGCCGGATGGTGGAAGCCTGACCCAGTGCAGAGGGAGCGCGGGACGGAGCCGAAACAAGTGCCGGGGGTCCGGAGACCCTCAACAGGGCCCTCTCCACTACATCAAAAGCCGAAGGGGAGCCGACCTCGACCAAAGGATCCGACAATCGGCTCCCCCTCGGATCCGAGGAGTGGATCGGAGCCGGCGCCGAAGCGCCAGATCCGGCGGGACAGTGCGCTCCGACACAGACGGCGCCGAAGGAGCACTGATCCCCCTGGATCCGAGGCTTGGATCCAGGCTCCGAGAGGTCGGATCCGATGCACTCGAGGGCAGGGTCGGATCCGAAGTACCAAGTACTATCGGCGCCGACCCACCCCGCCCGGCTGCTCGGCTCCAACTGCTCAACCCGGTAGCGGGTCGGAGAAGGAGCAATTGGCTTGAAAAAGGGGGTCGAGCTCCCCCCCAGAGGGGGGGAGGCAAGAGCACTCCCATCTGCATCTGGGCCTGGATGAACCTTATCATCCGGTCCAGATCAGCGTCCGACAGGCTATAAGTTGATCTCGACGAGGCTACCGAGGTAGGCCTTGAGTGCCTCCTAGATAGCCTCGACAGAGATCGGGTCTCCTCCTCCTCAGGTCCCGGTGAAAAACACACTGGAGACTGGAGCCGAGGAGGGGGAGAGCCAGCAGACAAGGAAGCCGGGGGAGAAGCCTGCTTGGCTGGCGGGGCCGAAACAGAGGTCTCGGCCCGCCGCTTATGGTGCTTCTCCCTCCGGTTCTTCTTCCTAGCTTCCCTCTCCTCCGAACCACTAAAGGGAGGTTGAGTCCCAGGAGGAGGAGGGGGAGCCGGAGAGGGGACAACCGTGGTAATGGTTACCCCCGCAGGAGCGGAGGCCGGAGCCGAGTCTGGTGGCAAAAGACCCGCCAGAACAAGCTTGGACCTCCGCTCCTTCAATGCCCTGGGGTTGAACCCTGCACAAATGGAACATCCAGATGTGAGGTGTTCAACCCCCAGGCATCTAACACACCGAGTGTGGCCATCAGCTGGGGAAAGCTTATGGCCACACTCAGAGCACTTAGAAAAAATAGCTTTGGGCTGCTCAGACATCCCAAAAGCAAACAAGCAAGTTACTATAACTAAAAAGTGAAGTAACTAAAAACCACTCACAGGCCCAAACACACACTACACTACCAGCGAGGGGAGGGATAATAAAATTAAGTTTTAAACTCTAAAAAAAAATAATATAAGAGGGAAACCTACACTTTCATACAAATTTACCAAAAACTTTTAAATATAAGCACTTTATAGACTAGAAATAACACTTAGCTGGAGAGCTGGAAAAAACAATCTGGTCACCATGCGCGGCAAACGAGATCTGAGGTCATGAGGGTAGAGCAGGGCATTATGGGTGAGGGGAGGAGCTGAGAGCTTGGATCCATAGCTGGTAAACCATGCCGGCTCGGATCCGATATCGGATCCATAACCCACAGGTTGCAGACAAATGAATCTCCTACTTCAGATCTTACATTTTCAGCTATTCTTCTTAAGTTAATTTCTTGTGTTTAAGTTTCCACTGTTAAAATATATACATCTAAATCGTCACAATAGTGCAGGCACACTTTTATTCCAATAGGGCATGCTGTGGTCACACCTCTAAGCGCAGTACTGTAAAAACCCTGTTCAACACACTTCTGTACTAGCAGTTTGATATATACAACACAGTTCTAATACATTCTGTAACACAAGCATATGAATCATGCTGATATTCACAAATGACATGTAATTTGTTACAAAATTCCAGCTAGCTGGGCTGGCAGTATCTCCTTATCTACTTTCGTGACAGAAGGTTCTTCTCAGATAAGCTCTGTTTGAACAGAAGAACCAGGCAGGGGTATCCTCTCTCCCCTTTATTTGCTTTATATTTATACTGGCAACGATAAATAAGGGACTCAGTAATAAAAAGGATATAACCGGTATGGCAATCCCGAAAAGTTGGATATGTAAATATTTTATACCTAATAAATCCAGAAAAGGACATCAGTGTTGTGGAATATTTTGAGACAGTTTCAAGTCTTTTTGGAATATAAAATTAAAGAAGATAAAATAAAGGCTATAGCCATAAATTAAATACCCACACATGAATTGGTTTAGCAATATGCATATTTATGGAGACATAAGATGAAGTATTTAGGAGTACAGATTAAAAATGCTTCTGTTATGGCAGCCACAAATATGGGGGAAGAGACTAAACAAAAGATAATGCAAAAATTGAGAGAAACTGAAAAACGTTTTTAGTCCCCTTAGTCTTGTATATGGGTCAGGCATACTTTTATAAACCAGAGGAGAAGTTGCGGACAATTAAAGAGCTGAAAGAATTTATATGGCAGTGAAAGAGGGCAGAGTTAAGTGGGATAATTTGATCCTTCCAACAGAACAAGGTGGCTTAAGTTTACCTGATCTGAAGGGACATTTTAGAGCTACACAGTTGCAACTCGTGTACATAACACAATCAAGTTATAAATCAAAGTGGAAAAGGATGACAATAATGACGCAAGAGGAAAGATCAAGAAACAGAGAGAGGGTGATTTTGTGGATGCAGATCCTTAAGGAAAATAACCATACAGAATGTTATATTCATAAAGTAGCAGAAAGAGAAAGATTTTTGTCAGTAGGAATAACTGCAAGAGGAGGCTGGAATTTACTGGAGAAACCTGGCAAAGGAACAAAGATATTGGGAGCAAATTTCTCAAGCATGAAATGTAATAGTGTGGGATAAGACCAAAAAGACATTTGGAATGCAGGCTATTGATAACCTTCCCTAACAGGACTTGATCTGAGAGTACAGGCAGAGAGAGAAAGGAATAGGAGAATTTTAAGTGAAATACCTGCTCTGGTAGAGTTTTTAGTTGAATCCAGAACAGATGCTGCTGTTACAACAGCGAATAGGGCGTATAAAATACGGGACAAAAATCCATCCACTGAGAACCGACAAGCCTATTTATTTCTTTGTGCTGGTCCCAAGCCCAAATAAATGGGGAGGGTTACAGTAGGAGGGGCATCCGATGTAAAATGTTTGCCAGATCACATGCCGACAATACAGGACTTCTATATCAGATCGGTCGAGGCACTGGTTAACAACTGCCACCAATACTGTTAGCCATCAGGGTGCTGGTGTAAACTGGGCTGTTGGGCAAAGGAGGAGAAGAGGGGGGAAGGCATGCCCGGAGGCAGGAGAGGAGGAAGATTAGGAGTGTGGAAGTGAAGGTAGGAACTCTGAATGCTAGTAGTATGACTGGTAAAGGGAGAGAGCTAGGTGACATGGAGAGAAGGAAGGTCGATATATTATGCGTGCAAAAGATCAGATGGAAGGGGAGTAAGGCCTAGTGTATCAAAGGAGGGTTCAATTTGTTCTACCATGGTGTGGATGGGAAGAGAAATGGGGTAGAGGTTATCCTGAAAGAACAGTATTGTTAAGAGTTTTAGAGGTGGTGAGCATCGGACAGAGTGGTGTTTATGAAGCTGGAAATTGATGGTGTGATGATGAATGTTAGTGCACATGTTCTGCAAGCTGAGTGTGTGTTGGATGAGAAAGAAAAATTTGGAGTGAGCTGGATTAAGTGGAGGAGAGTGTACCCAAGGGTGAGAGTGTGGTGGTTGGAATGGATGTCAGGGGAATAGAGGATTGAGGAGTTGATGAGTAGGTATGGTGTCAAGGAGAAGAATGCAGGTGGTCAGATGGCAGCGGATTTTGCAAAACAGATGGACGTGGCTGTGGTGAATATGTATTTTAAGAGGAAGGAGCATAGGGTAACATACAAAAGTGGAAGATGCACACAGGTTGATTATATCCTATGTAGGAAGGCCAGTGTGAAGGAGATTAGACAGTGTAAAGTGGTGACAGGGAAAAGAGGAGTTAGGCAGTATAGGATGGTGGTCTGTAGGATAATGTTGGCAATCAAGGAGGAGGAGAGTGACGGCAGTGCCAAGAATCAAATGGTGGAAGTTCAAAACTGATTGCTATAAGGTGGAGTTCAGGAAAGACTTAAGACAGACACTGGGTGGCAGTGAAGAGTTACCAGATAGCTGGGCAACTACAGCAGAGGTGGCAAGGGAAACAGCTAGAAAGGCGCTTGGTGTGACATCTGGCAAAGGAAGGAGGAAAAGGAGACTTGATGGTGGAATGAGGAAATACAGAACAGTATAAAGAGTGTGGTGAAGTGGTATTGTCACAGAGGTGAAGAAAGTAGACAGGAGTACAAGGAGATGAGGTGTATGGTGAAGACAGAGACGGCAAAGGTTAAGGATAAGATGTATGGTGAATTGTATGAAAGGCTTAACACTAAGGAGGGGAAAAGGACATGTACCGATTGGATAGACAGTGATAGAGCTGGGAAAGATGTGCCATAAAGGATGAGGGAAACGTACTCAAATGAGTGTGTTAAGAAGATGGAAATAGTACTTTGAGAGAGGCTGATATATGAAGAGAATGAGGAAGAAAGACAGAAGGTTGGATGATGTTGAGATAGTGAATAAGGAAGTGCAACGGAATAGCTAGGAGGAAGTTTTGGATTATCGGCTATACTTAAAATGACCCTTCGGGACATTTAGCCTAGGACATTTAGCCTAGTATTCAGCATTGAGCCTATAGAAGTGTAGGAGAGAGCCAGAGCTTTTGGAAGCTGGCTGACTGTTGTGTCTTGGGTAAAACAACCCATATAGCCTAAAAACTACTGCAGCACTGTGAATGAAGATAATCACCTCAGTCTCAAGTACTGCTGATCCATGAATGCGTGACTCAAGGGACAGCTTCACATGATTAAGATCCACTGATCTTGATCTCCACCTAAAAAAAAACTGAGGTGGGTGGCACAAGAATCCTGGGGTGGTACTCATATACTGGAAGCTGGGGTCATGCCCATCATGGGTCCCTCATTCTCTGCCAAAAATAACTTGTGTGAGCTCAAATCCTCATTACTTGAAGACCAGGACCAGTTTAAACACTGCACTTACCTCAAGTGTCTGCCTTGTAGTTATCCTCTGACTTATGAATGGGGATGCATGGAGTACAATTCTCAGTGGTCTACTGCACTGAGCTAGCAACAGCTGTTGCACTTCTGATTGCAAAGTAGACCAAAGGCGTCTTCCTTTGATACTTTCAAGGTGAAGAATTAAACTGCTGGCATTTGCAGTTTAATGACATAACCCTCCACAAAATAAAAACAATGCTGTTTCTGCTCTTGGCTTACAACAACTGTGATTCTAAACCATGGGAGCAAGGGAAAAAAAAGATCTGGTTGGCTTGGGATAGCATGAAAGTTTACTTATCAGAATGCCTACTACATGCACTGAAAAAAGCAAGCGGGCTCTTTTTAAGTTTATTTTGTTGAACAGTGACTGGCAAAATGAACCAACCACTATCCAAGTGGGTCTTTAAAGTTGAGTTTTAGCTTAATTCTCTGTAGCAGCCAGTTAGATTACTGAATGATGAATATCTGTTTCACTTGGGAAGAAGGTTGTTCAAATCAGGAAAAAAGTGAATTACACAACTGCCAACAACTTTGCAGCCACCACTGAACAATTCATCTCCAACAAACTTGTAATGAAGAATGTAGCTGAGAAATCATAACTAGGTCTGTGCTCACTGTACTACAAGGTACACATAGTACAGAAAAACTTCAGGCTGGTGCTCTCCTTGTTCAAAATGCCATTTAAACATTGCACTCTCTCTCACTCACCTCATGTCCTGAACAGATATCCAACTATCTTATGATTAAAAAGGGTTGTGGCACATTGTGATTACTTGATCCTTGTTTTAGTTAGAACTGCATAATTGCAACTAAGCTGTTGGCAACCCAAGTCATCTGAAACTACAATGTCAAATAAAACTACAAATTCAGAAACCATTTCTGTATAGGAAATGTGGCAGCTTGCTTCAACACCGCTTCTTCCGCTGTGGCGACCCCTAACCGGGAAAAGCCGAAAAACACAACTAACTTGAAGACTGCACAACACTGCATTAAAAAGGAGATTGCTATTATAATCATTTACCTTTTAGCTTTTCTCAAAGATGACCCAATTCTGAGTCAATATAGGCACTAAAGTATACTGGGGCACTGAATGTCCTATCGGATATAAACAATGATTTTTTTTTTCCATTTTGGCTTTAAAGTACAGATAATGCCATTTTGTGAAGTAATCATCATGCTGCTTGTTTAAGCCGGGTATATACTAGTTAGAGGGTATTCTTAGTGAATTCACTATAATACATTAAGGTAGAATAGTAAGCCTGGAAATAGAGCGTCAGACTTGTGTTTTCATGTATGGATTTAGTTTCAGGGAAAGACAATTCATTAGAAAGGAAAGATAAAGCATGAGATGTGCAGAAATACAGAATGTTCCTTTCTCAAGGGAAAGATGCATGTACAATGGAATGCTACATAAACAGGCACATGCAAGACGAGGCTTGGAAACAATGGTAAGCTAGGCTAAAGAGGTGTGAAAAGCATTACAGGGTTTTGGCATTATTAGGAAATACTTCTGAGATAGTTAGTGACATCAGTTAGTTCAGGTTGACAAATAGAAAAGATTAAATACCCAGCATTCCAGAAAGGAAGTTAGCTTTTGGACTTGCATGTAAAAGGGTCTCTACAAAAGACACTTAAAGCCCGTGTATAGAAGACCGGTCAAATAAAGGCTGTTTCAGTTTACATTATTCAAGAGAATATGCGTGCAGAAACTTTGGATATATTACTAACCAGAAAACAAGCAAAATGACAAAAAACATTTTAAACTGTAAAGTGAACGGAAACCAATAAAAACAAGAAGCGGATATAAACTTCCTGAGGAAGGTGAAGCACAGTTTTACCGAAAGCGCTAAGTAAAATATTTCTTGTTTATATTACTAACCAGCATTTAACAGACTTTACAAGCACTGTTGAAGACAGTATTCAGATACTGTGAAAGTCTAATAAAGCCTTATTAACTAACTACAGTGTTTGTAGAATTCATTCTGAAAAGTACAAAAAAGACTTGGCCCATAAAGGCGAGACTGGCAGTTCAACACAAGTTTGGGTAATTCACAGATAAAGGACTTCAACTCCAGTTTCATTTCAGTTGTTTCCAGTTAATTCCATTATACTACAGTCTTATCAATTCTTTAATTTTGGTTTAACTAATTAACAGACTGACAACCATCATATGCAACCATTTTTGGCACATACATGCAGTCTTTCTTCTGGAATGACAGGATGGCTTCCCAATCTGGAAATCCATTTTACTGGATATTCTGTTTCATTTTACTTTCCTGTATGATGATGCAAATTTGGATCTTTCCTGCGCTAGTAAGCTAGGTCTCTTTCCTCTTTTCTGTGAGTAAGTAAATGTTGATGCTACACACAGGCTGAGTGAAGTTTACCCATTTATTAATGGAACAGGTTTTGCATTAGCACACATTCCAGGCAAAATGAACTACAAACAATAAAACTAACATCTAGCATTAGTGTCCGACTGTAACCCTCAAGATCTGCTAGAAAACTGAAAGCTTTACAAGAGATGGGCAGAATAAAATTATGAGGCAAAAATTAGGGGGAGTTCTGCTGAAAACATGTCAGATTTTAAGGCAAGATTCAGTGATATTAGATAAAATCAAAGACAATTAAGAGTTATGGGCTCTGTGTCGCACGTAGCATGTACATGTGATAGTGAAATGGAAGCAGCCTTTACAATTGTTTTCATACAAAAGGGACACAGAATGCATGTGGTGTTGAAGATGGGATTAACCAACATGTAACGAAAAATACAAGTAAAACTGCCACAGTCTGAGAATCCTCTCACTGTATGCATGACTTTCTCTTGCTAAAAAGGTAATGGACTCTACTGGCCCAGACGTGATGTCAGCACATCAGCAAGGAAACAATGAGGGTGGTGCATTTTATATCTATCGAAAGCATTTTTGGAAGAGAAAGCCTGGGTAAGTTACTATTGAAGACATGCATTTTGAGAACAGATAACTTTGATTTTGTTATTTTGCACATGATCTTTAAGGAGTTCTTTTAACCATGGCAGATTTCGTTAAGGGTCTCCGGGAACAGGCTCACTGACCTGTGCATAAAATGACCTAGAATTAAGTTTAAATTGAGAGGGTCACTCAGCCTTAGCCAGATGTGAATTCTTATGCCTGAAGACGGATTTCCTAGAAGGGAAGCTCTACAAGAGCTGAGCTATTGCTGGCATGTAACAGGAGGCTCTGAGTGAGAGCTGGTGCATGTGTAGTCAGCAGCAAATTTGTTTTTGCTGAACCACAAGTTGGACTTGGATTTTTTACTTAAAAAGTGCAGAAATTTGCACGCTGATATCTTCTGTTGGTGAAACATTTTAACCTATGTTCTGCAACACTGGATAAAATAACTTGCAGACCGAACAGCTGTTTTCAGTAACTTCTGTGTTCAGTATTGTAAAAATACATCTTGTGCAGAATGTGGACAGAGGCATTGTGTGACACTTGGTTACATCTCTTATTCTCCCCTCTTCCTGCAAAGGGGCGTTTCACTATTTTAACCAATAACCTGCAACAAATTGACTTTCTAATTGCAGTGCATTTTTAAAATGTCTATTGCTACAAATGTAAAATTTAAATGTTACAGAATGTTTTTGCATATTTTTATTATGCTGTGTAACTGGAGCTTTTCTCCCTGGGCCTCCACTGAAAATGGACATGTATCCAGTTGGACTAGCCCGGTCAACAAATGTAAAATAAAAATTAAAAATAAATTTAAAAGGAAATTTTTTCACTGCAGTACAGCTGCGGCTAAGAAAGCATAGATGTGTTAAGTAAACTTACCATAAGAGCAGATATTGAATAGCTCAGTATTTCAGTTACATACGATATGAGACATACCCTGCCAAGACAAATGGCCAGTATATGAAAGCTTTTGGGTGCTTTCAATGTGCACCAAGTCTTAAGACGCTTGAGGGGTGCATGGTTGTAAAGGCAGGGTACAGGCACCAAAATTCACAGCTTTCTTGCGTCTCATGAAAACGGGAGGAAGAACCACATCAGATTGTAATTTTTTATAATTCTGTGCTAAGAGAAAGGGGGGGAGAGCGTAGAGGTAAAGGGAATCCAATCCAGACCAAAAAAATATCTAGTGGGAAGAATATCAAAAACAAGACTAGGGCATGGAAGGGAAGGCTGCAGCAGTGCAGTAGTTATTTATTTACACAACTGTGCTACATGTCCACAGTTAAGATCATTGCTGCAGTATCACAGCTAAGTGGGATGACTGCCAAAGCTTAGATCACCAAGGAAGAGGAGAGGATCAGAATCCTGAAGACCTTTGAGGATAGACCTAGCAAATTCTGATCTTGCCCTAGAGAAAGAAAAAAGCTTTAAATGATTAGTGAAGGATTACATAGATGACCAAGCAGTTGCCTCCATCAGTTTCCAAAATGCCCTACAAGTAGCCTAGACTGAGTTTTGACCTTCTAAAAGAGGGACATTTCCATAGTGGAAGCAGCAAAAATCAAATGGGACAACTATTTAGAAATTGTCCATCTTATCAATGGTCGACCCCCAAATCAAAAGCAATAAAGGTCTGCTTAGAAGCTCTAAAGTATTTTGTTCTACCAATGTAGCATTTCAGTAGTCTGTGAACATCCACAGTATGCAGAATTATCTCCCCCTGTTCTTTGTTCTGGAAAGAACTGGAAAGTGAACTGATTGGTTTAAAACAAATCCAAAAAACACTAAGTACAGTTGTGTACACTTACCATAAATGTAGATGTTAGAGTGTATTCACTGTTGCAGTCTTTACATTTGGGTAATCTGCTGGCAGGTTGCCCTCAGTCTGCCTGATTAACAAAGTCTTGGGTCCTGCATCGGTTGCTGTCCCTTCTTCCATGACATCAGGTTGTCAAGGGTATAAAACATGCAGCAGACGCCATTAAATCAGTTTTTCTTGTCTCAGATGTCAGGTGCCCTCCAAATGGGGAGCAAAAAAAAAAAAAAAAAAAAAATATATATATATATATATAAAATACCAAAAGTATACCTCCAAGCAAATACACCAAAAAGGCATATAAGTGTAGTAAAAGAAAGTAGAGGCATAGTAAGAGAAAAAAAGGGGTCTGGAGGGAGGGAAACCAGGACTGCAACAGTGAATACACTCAAATATCTACATTTATGGTAAGTGTACACAACTGTACTATGTTCTTTATGTTTCTCTGTTGCAGTCATTACATTTTGGTAGATTCCCAAAGCTAAGGTTGGGAGGATGGATTTATACAGCATTAGGACCAGCTATAAGGCCCTGCATAATGGCAGTGGCAAAGCCAGCTTTGGATTTAAAGAAAATTGGTAAAATGTTAATGTTTGGTGAAAGTATGAACCCAACTCCAGGTAGCAGCTTCTAGGATATCCCTGGTAGAACACCTCTGAGAATAGCTGTAGAGGCAGATGCAGCCCTGGTAGAATGGGATCTGATCCTCTGAGGGATAGCTTTTCCATGGTGCTTATAGCAGAAATGAATACAATGGCTTATCCATTTGTAAATGGTTTGCTTTGAAATGGCCTTTCCCTCTGCCCCTGCAGAAAATGCTACCAGCAATTTAGATTTTGAGATTTAGTTCTGTTCAAGTAAAATCTGAGTTGTTTGTGTACATCCAATGAATGCAGAATCCACTCCCCCTTGTTCTGTGGATTGGGAAAGAAAGTTGGCAAATGAATGGTCTGATTAAGAGCCACACTGGATACTACCTTGGGCATGAAGGGTGGGTTGGTCCGGAGAGGTAGCCTGTCCGCATGAAAGATGATGAAAGGCTCCACTGCCATAAGAGCCTCTAATTCAGAAATCCTTTTAGCCGAAGTGACTGCTAAAAGGAAGGCTGTTTTCCAGGAGAGAAATTAAGTCTGTAGTAGCTGCTGGCTCGAAAGGAGGGAGAGTGAATTTTTCCAATACAAAGATAAGGTCCCAGGGTAGGGGTAGGAGCTCTCCTGTGTGGTCTTAAGTTTTTAGCCCCACTGAGATACTGCTTTAGCAGAGGATGAGAGAAGAGGGGAGGGTTCTGTGTTGTAATGAGCTGAAATGGCTGAGGCATGGATTTTTATGGAAGAAAAAGACAGGCCCTTGTGAAGCATTTCAGTTAAGTATTGCAAAATCTGAGGAATGTTGGGCACTGCTGTGCTTATCCCTTGAGACTGATTCCAGGCACAGAATCTTTTTCATTTGTCAGCATAAGATTTTCTAGTACTAGGTCTTCTCGCCTCCAAAATGACATCCATCACAGGTTTCCTGAGGGATGCTAAGGATGAATTTAGGTGCTTAGCCACGCTGCAAGATTCAAAGTTCGGAGCTGAGGGTGCAGAATTTGGTTGTTCTGCTGAGACAGTAAGGAAGGTGTCCAAGGCAGGTGCCACAGTGAAATGAGTGACACATTGCACAGGAGTGGATATCAGTGTTGGCGAAGCCAGTCTGGAGCAATCAAAATAATTTTTGGTTTGTCCTGTTTGACTTTTAGTAGAACTTTGGAGAGCAGAGGCAGAGGGGGAAAAGCATAGATTGATGTTTTTTTCCAGAAGGAAAGAGCATCCACTTTCCAGGCTTTTTTTGTGATGAGTTCTTGTGCAAAATTTGTCCAACTGATAGTTCTGGGGTGAGACAAAGATCTATGTCTGGGGCTCCCCCATTTGTGTGTCAACATGTTGACAATCCATGGTTCCAGTTTCCATTTGTGTGGGTCCATGAGATTTCTGCTTAGTTTGTCTGCCAGAGTATTCAGCTTTCCTGGCAGGAAATGAGCTTCTAGTTGTACTTGATAGCTCAAGGCCATGTTCCACAATGCCATGGCTAGTATGCAGAGGGGGTAGGAGTGTGTACCCCCCCTGCTTGTTTATGTACCACATAACCATGGTGTTGTCTGCCTTTATCAGTAATTGTCCTGGAAAAAGGTAGTCCTTGAAGGCTGTCAGTGCATTCTGAGCAGCTAGCATTTCTTTTGATTTATACGAAGGTGCATTTGATTTGGGCTCCATTTGCCCTGAACGTACTTCCCTGCCAGATGAGCCCCCCATGCATAGTCTGAAGCATCTGTAGTTAGGGTTTGGCCGGCAGGGGGTGGTGTGAATGGCAGTCCCTTGTTCTGGTGGCAAGCCTCTGCCCACCAAAGGGACTCTAGGCAGAGGCAAGGTATGATGGGTATCACTGTGTCCAGGCTGCGACAATGTTGACTCCATAGACTTTTTAAATACCACTGAAGTTTCCTCATATGCAGTCTTGCACATGGAATTAGAAGAATGCAGGAGGCCGTGAACCCTAAGGCTTGCATCACTTGCCTTGCAGAAAGCTGTTTTTTTGTGGCCATCTGTTTGGAGTAAGTTAACTAATGAATTTGCTTTTCTGGCATAAGGAAAGCCATCTGGGCAGTTGTATTCAAGCTTGCACCCAGGAATGTAATTTTTTGAGAGGGTACCATTTGAGATTTCTTTTCGTTTATAGTGTACCCTAGACAAGTTAGAACCCTTTTTACAAATACCAGATGTTTTAGAAGAATGTCCTTGTTTTCTGCCTGAATTAAGACAATTGTCCAGGTATGGATATATTTGAATATTTGTCTGCAAAATGCAATTACTGGAGCCAGGCATTTTGTAAAGACCCTGGGCGCAGTAGATAAACCAAAGGACAGTGCAGAGAACTGGTAATGCAGGTAGTCAGATTTGGGCAGTGCAGAGAACTGGTAATGCAAGTAGCCTGCTTTGAATCGGAGGCTTCTTCTGCAAGATTCCCTGATTGGGATATGCAGGTAAGCCTCTTAAATCTAGAGTTGCCAACCAGGCATCTTTGCCTAGCATAGGAAGTAGCTGGTGAAGAGTCAGCATGCTGAATTTTGGAATGCCTAAAACAGTGTTTAGAGTAGATAAGTCCAGAATTGGACACCATGATTTGTCTTTTCTGGGCATATATATATATATATATATATACACACACACACAGCTATATAAAAATAAAACAAAACCCTTAGGCACAAGCAAATACACCACGGAGGTAGTATAGGATAGAGTGGATTCAGATGGAGGGAGGGTAACCTGGACTGCAGCAGGGTATACACTCTAATGTCTACATTTATGGTAGGTACAAAACTGTACTATGTTCGTGTTACCCTGCTGCAGTCATCACCACTTGGGTAGAATCCCAAAGCTAAGGATGGGTGGTGGAGTCAAACAGGGTTAGAGGAGGCTAGAAGGCCCTGCAAAACTGCAGTGGCGAAGCCAGCTCTAGTCTTAGAGTAAAGTGGTAAGTGGTAATGTTTGGTGAAGTTGTGTACTGAACTCCAAGTTGCAGCTTCCAGAATATCCTTGGTTGGCACCCCCCTGAGGTAGGCTGTAGATGTAGCTGCTGCCCTGGTAGAGTGGGGCCTTATGCTAGCAGAAACTGGTTTTCCATGGTGGGTGTAGCAAAAACGTATGCAATGTCCTATCCATTTGGAAATGGTCTGTTCTGAGATAGACTTTCCTTTTGATGCTGTAGCACAGGATACAAAAAGCTGGTCAGATTTTCTGAAAACCTTAGTTTTATCCAAGTAGTAATGTAGCTGCCTGTGAATGTCCAAGGAATGTAGGAGTCTTTCTCCTTTGTTCTGTGGGTTTGGAAAGAAGGTGGGTAAATGGATGGTTTGATTTAGAGCCACACTGGATACCACCTTAGGCATAAAGGAGGGGTTAGCTCGTAGAGAAACTCTGTCCTGATGAAAAATGAGGAAAGGCTCTACTGCCATTACTGCCTGAAGCTCTGAAACTCTTCTAGCTGAAGTAATTGCTAGCAGCAGGGCAGTCTTCTAGGATATAAACCAAGTCAGCTGAGAAAGCTGGCTCAAAAGGAGGTAGCGTAAGTTTTTCCAGAACAAAGTTGAGGTCCCAAGTAGGTGTTGGTGCTCTCCTGGGAGGCCTAATGTTTTTGGCCCCTCTGAGAAACTGCCTTAGGAGTGGATGTGAAAATAAGGGAGGATCCGTGTTGTAGTGAGCTGAAATAGCTGAGGTGTGGATTTTAATAGATGAAAAAGAAAGCCCTTTGTGCAACATCTCAGTTAAATATTGCAGAATCTGAGGTATGTCAGGCTGAAGGGTATTTTGGCCTTTAGCTTGGTCCCAGGCGCAAAACCTTTTCCATTTGTCTGAGTAGGCTTTCCTGGTGCTGGGCCTCCTGGCCTCCAGAATAACATCCATAACAGCTTGTGAGAGAGGAGCTGGCTGGTTGCTTAGGTGATTTGCCATGCAGCCAAGTTTAAGGTTTTGAGCTGGCTGTGTAGAATCATTGTCTTGCTGTGTGAGCAGATGGGCAATTTGTGGTAGAATCCATGGTGGGCCCTGGGCCATATTCCTTAATAGTGGGTACCAGTGCTGGCGTGGCCAGTCTGGGGCAATGAGTACCATTCAGGGTCTCTCCATCCTGACTTTCAGCAGCACCTTTGTGAGAAGGGGTAATGGAGGAAAGGCATATACTGTCAGCATTTTCCAACTGAATGAGTGTGCGTCCACTTTCCAAGCTTGATGGTGAAAAGTCCTTGTGCAAAATTTTGTTAGTTGATAGTTTTGGGGGCTGGCAAACAGGTCTATGTCTGGGAGCCCCCATTTTTGAGTTATCATTGCAAATACTTGTGGATCCAGTTTCCACTCGTGGGGATCCATGATGTTTCTGCTTAGGTCGTCTGCCAATGTGTTCTTTTTTCCTGGCAGGAATTGAGCTTGTAATTGAACTTGGTAAGCCAGTGCTGTGTTCCACAAGGTCACTGCTTGCCTGCATAGAGAGTAGGAGTGTGTAGCCCCTTGTTTGTTTATATACCACATTACTGTGGTGTTGTCTGTCCTTATGATAAGCTGTCCCGGATGTAAGAGGTCCTTGAAGGTTGTGTTGAGTCCATACGTTTTTTTGGTACCATTGTAATTTCCTCATATGCAGTTTTGCAAATGGTATTAGTAGTATGCAAGATGCCATGAAGCCCAAGGCCTGCAGAATTTTTCTTGCAGGGAGTTGGGTCTTTGTTGCCATTGCTCTGAAGTATTGCGTTAACTGTACGTGTTTGTCTGGCGTCAGATAAGCCATCTGGGCTGTTTTATTCAAGCTGGCACCCAGGAATGTCATATTTTGTGAGGTCACTAGTTTTGATTTCTTTTCGTTTACTGTGTACCCTAGGCAACTTAGAAGATCTTTTACAAAAGCCAGGTGTTGTAAGAGAATGTCCTTGCTTTCTGCTTGGATGAGGCAGTCATCCAGGTATGGGTATATTTGAATTCCTCTTTGTCTGCAGTATGCAATTACTGGTGCTAGGCATTTTGTGAAGACCCTGGGTGCAGTAGATAAGCCAAAGGGCAGTGCAGAGAATTGGTAATGGGTTGAACCTGCAATGAAACTGAGGTATCTTCTGCAATTTTGTCTGATAGGGACATGCAGGTATGCCTCCTTGAAGTCCAACGTTACTAGCCAAGCTTTCTTGCCCAACATGGGAAGAAGCTGCTGTAGTGTTAGCATCTTGAATTTGGGTACTTGCAAGAAGGTGTTTAAAATTGAAAGGTCCAGAATGGGTCTCCAAGCATTGTCCTTTCCGGGGACTAGAAAGAGCCTCTAGTAAAATCCTTGGCCTTGCTCCTGTGTAGGTACCAGCTGAATGGCTCTCATGTCTATGAGAGCTGTAATTTGTTTTTGTGCCTCTGCCCACTGATTTTGTGGCAGGTTTGACATTCCTTTTATCCTTGGCAAGGTGTGGAAATGGAATCTGTATCCTTGTGAGATAATGTCCAGGACCCATTTGTCCTTTGTGACGATGCTCCAGTTGTCTGCAAAAAGTGCTAATTTTCCTCCCAAGGGAGCTGCCAAGAGAGTTTTGCTTGGCAGTTTGAGGTATAAGTCATTGTTTGCCTTCTAGTAGTTTGTGGCTTGTCTTCTCCTCCCTTCTGTGTTGCAGTGCCCCATTGGCGAGGTTTGTAAGGGATCTGTGCTTGTCCTCTGCCCCTTGGGCACCTGTATTTACCCCTCTGTGGTCTGTCACAAGCTGGAAAGGACCAATTTTTTGCTGGCCAATTTCTGCTGAAGTGTGGAGGCTGTACTTGTAAGAAATCTGACCGTCTGCACAGATTTTGCCTTATGCTCCATTTTCTTTAAAACCTCCTCTGCTTTAACCCCAAATAAGACATCCTGCTATAAGGGTGCATCTAGTAACTTTGCTTTAACATGATCAGGCAGAGAGTGTTCCTTAAACCAAGCATGCCTACGTATAACAGACCCAGTAACAGCTGCTCTAGAGGAAGCTGCCAAGGCATCAAAAACCACACTGTAAAGTATGTTTGCCCACCTGTTCAGCTGCATGCAACAGATCCTGCATTTCCTTGAATTCAGACTGTTGAGGGTGCGTGCCCATTTGTTTTATTTGAGACATTAGGAATTGCTGGAATTTAAGCATGTGAAATTGACAGTTTTGTGTTCTCATAGCTAGAGTAGCTGAGGTGTAAACCTTCTTCCCCCACCTATCTAGTGCTCTGGAGTCCCTTTCAGAGGGTACAGGATTTTTAGCCATAGAAGCCTTAGCCCCTTTGGGACCCTGGGAGATTGTGTCTGGATCAGCAACAGGGCTTTTGTATAGGAATTTGTGCGTGTCAGGCACTCTGTAGTATCTATCTGGTTTGGTTGGAGCAGGAGGCAGAGAATCTGGATTTAGACTAGATTCTAAGAAAACATCATCCACAATGTCTAAAACTGGGAGGATAGCAAGGGGTCTGTGCTGGGGGAGTAAAAGAAACTCTCGGAGCCTTTTCTTTGAGTCGTAGTAGTCCTGACCTTCCCAGTGGAAATGTTCCCTCATGGTATGTAAGGTTTCCCCAAAGGAATAATCTTCAGGGGGAGAAGTTGAGGGAATTGAGTCTTCAGCATCAGAATCTTCATAAGGGGAAAGGAGTAATCCTGTTCCTCAGAGGAGCCTGAGGAAACAGACACTTGATCAGAGGAGGCATAATCCTCCTCTTGTCTAGGCCTTTTGTTGGGGGGGGGGGGGAGTTGGGAAACCCTGATCAAAGAAATTAAATCTTCAGCCATTTTAAGCATCTGTTTCTTAGGCATAGAGCCTTGACCTGGAGACTGAAGAGTAGTCTTTTTTGGTTTAAGAGGAGTCCTACGCTTAGCATAAGATTTTATGGTGAGAGTAGTCGGTCTGAAGACACCTTCAGAAACCAAAAGTGTTTCTACAGCACTGGCTTCTTCTACTGCAATGTCGCCGGTAGGGCATAAAGAAAATGGCTGCGTCAGCCTAGAACTCTCTGCTGGAGAATCCGAAGTGGTCTGGGGATCCAATTCAGCGGTAGCCAGGGGCTATGTAGGTGCCTCACTTAAAACCGGAGAACTGGCGACCGGCCCAGCCGAGGGCTCGGAGTATGGCTTGGATCTAGGCTGCCTTTCTTTATCTTTGCGTTTTTTATGCACGTCGGTTGCTACGACGGCACAGTGTAATTAAATTTCCTACCGAAGTAGCGTTGTGCAAAATCAAAGCGTCGCTCAATAGTTCGCTTATTGAACCTAGCACAAAACCGACAACCAGTGACGTCGTGGTCTGGGCCAAGGCAAGGTATACAAAAAGAATGAAAGTCCTTATGAGGTATTTGCTTCCCACAAGAAATGCAATTGTTAACGTTTTCTGACATCGGACTGAGGCAAGAAAAGGTTCTCCAATGGGGTACTTATCTTTGAAGACTTCGGACTGAAACTCTATTCGAAAATCTCAGGTGTCGGCCGACCGGCACTTGCTTCTGCTTCGGGCACCGCGCGGCAAGAAAGACTGAAGAAAATGGCATTGGATGCCTCTTATATACCCCTGGCGCACTGACGTCAGGGAAGAAGCTACAGCAAACGACGCCAGACCAAGATTTTGGAATTCGGGCCGACTGCGGGACCCCCTGACGGCAGGATAACCCAAGTGTGATGACTGCAGCAGGGTAACACGATGAACATCGGGGAATCATGCTGTAAAGGTTCATCTAGCAATTTAGCTTTAACATGATCAGGCAAATTTTGTTCCTTTAACCATGCATGCCTCCTAAACACACATCCAGTAACTGCGGCCCTGCAGGAGGCCTCTAAAGAATCAAAACCACATTGCAAAGTATGCTTTCCCACTTGTTCAGCTGCATGCAGTAATTCTGCAATTCTTTATTTTCTGCACATTCTGAAATCATTTTCTGTTTCAGTAATCCCATAGAATGTTGTTGGTACTTAAGTATATGAAATTGATAGTTTAAGGCCCTGATTGCCAAGGCTGCAGATGTGTAAACATTTTTTCCCCATCTGTCCAGTGCCCTTGAATCTCTGTCAGAGGGGGTAGGATTTTTTGCTGTTGAGGCCTTAACTCCCTTTGGACCATGTGAAATAGTTTCAGGATCAGCAGCAGTGTTTCTAAATAAAAATTTATGCGAGTCAGGGACCCTGTAATATCTGTCAGACTTACTGGGAGACTGAGGTAAGGAGTCAGGGGTCAAGCATTACTCCGAAAACACATCATCCACAATGTCTAAAACGGGGAATGGCTAAAGGCTTGTGATAAGGGGGAAGAAGGAAATCCCTGAGCCTCTTTTTTGATTCTGAGAAGTCTTGACTCTCCCAGTGAAAATGCTCCCTCAAAGTATGCAAGGTTTCTCCAAATGAATAATCCTCAAGAGGAGATGCAGATGAATAGAATCCTCATAGGGAGGTAAAGATAATTCCTGATCAGAAGAGGAAACAGAAGAAACAGAAACCTGATCTGAAGATTCATAATCAGTGTTTTGACTAGGCCCTCTTATCTGGAGGGGGATGGGTACACCCCTGATCAAGGTAATAGGGTCTTCAGCCATTTTGATCATCTGTTTTTTAGGCATAAAGGCCTGTGCATGTGGCTCATGCATCATTTTTTTTAGTTTTAGAAGTTGCTTTAGTCTTTGGTTTTGCAGCTGTCGGTTTGATATACAAATGTTGAGGTCTGAATACACCCTCAGAAGCTGGTGCCTGCTCAGTGGCTCCTGACCCATCCGAGGGAGATACATCCGTCGGTCCAATACCTTGAGTACCTTGCGGCATGCCGGACTTCACATGGGTGTCTGGTAGAGGCCTGCAACTCGAAGGTAGCAGGTATCAGGGGCTGCGAAAGCGCCTCACTGAGTACCGGCGAACCAGCGACTGGCTTAGGAGAAGCTTCGTCGCCGGTTTTGGATCTCGACTGCCTTTCTCTGTCCTTTTCTTTGTGTTTTTTATGTACTCCGATAGTCTGATTGCTATCCGACATTTCTGGGTAGTTAAATCCATTTCCAAAATACTTTGATGCAAAAATATACAGACACTTAATAGTGCGTTGGTTACATCTAGCACAAAACAGACAGCTAGGCACGCTGTGATCAGGGCCTAGGCAAGGAATACAGTATAAATGGAAATCCTTATGAGCTATTTGTTTCCCACAAGTAATGCAATTATTAACTTGTTCGGACATTGGTAAAAAGCAAGAAAAAAAGTTTCCCCAACGGGGTACTTCGCTTTAGTGAAGACTTCTGTTCTGAAACTCAACTCTAATATTTCAGTTGTCGGTCGACCGGCACTTGCGAAATGCTTCTGCTTCGGGCACCGCGCTGCAAGACAGACTTAAGAAAATGGTGTCAGCTGCATGTTTTATACCCCTGACGACCTGACGTCAATGAAGAGGAGACCGCAACCAACGCAGGACCCAAGACTTTGGAATTCAGGCAGACTGAGGGCAACCTGCCAGCAGATTACCCAAATGTAATGACTAACAGTGAAACACAAAGAACATCCCTTAACATCTGTCTGGCTTACAAGGAGCCGGAAGTAGAGAATCAGGAGCCATACTAGATTCTGAAAACACATCGACAATGTCTAGAAAGTACAGTTTTGTACCTACCATAAATGTAGATGTCCGATAGATATGCAACTGTAGTCATAACCATATGGGTTGTCCTGCCTCAGGCAGCCCTCGGTCGGCCAGATTCCAAAGTCTGGGTCCGACGTCGGCTGATGTCGCATTTCTCTCCGACGTCAGAGCGGCTAGAGTACATAAGCATCAGCAGACGCAATTTTCTTCAGTGTTTCTTGCCCCAGATGCCAGGTGCCCTCCAAGGAAGGCTGTAATCAAACTGGAAGACAAAAACAGGATTCCAGACAAATAAGTAAGCAATAAACAGATACACCATAACAGATATCCCCAGCTAAGAGAATCAGGGATAGGAGTGGACCCAAGGCATAGAGGGGTATGGAGGGAGGGAAAATCCGACTGCAGTTGCATATCTATCGGACATCTACATTTATGGTAGGTACAAAACTGTACTATGTCCTTCAAGAATGCAACTGCAGTCATAACATATGGGTAGAATACCATAGCTTAGCTGGGGGAGGAGGAATGCTCTAGGAAAGAGATGGTGTGGCAATCAAATCCTGCAGGACTGCCGAGGCAAAGCCTGCTCTGGATCTGGAGTATAGAGGGAGATTGTAGTGTTTGGAGAATGTATGCACGGAGCTCCATGTAGCAGCTTCTAGAATGTCCTTTGTAGGCACCCCTCTTAAGAATGCTGTAGAGGTGGCTGTATCTCTGGTGGAATGTGGTCTGACATTGGCTGGAACAATCTTCCCATGAAAGAAATAACAAAATCTGATGCAGTGTCCAATCCATTTTGAAATAGTCTGTTTTGAAATTGCTTTTCCTTGTACTGCAGGGGCGTAAGCTACAAAAAGTTGATCAGACTTCCTACTGGTCTTGGTTCTGTCCAGGTAGTAGCGAAGTTGTCTGTGAATGTCCAAGGTATGTAACAGTCTTTCCCCTTTGTTCTCAGGATTGGGGAAGAAAGCAGGCAGATGAATAGCTTGATTTAAAGAAACCCTAGATACCACCTTTGGCATAAAAGTAGGGTTGGTTCTTAAGGAAACCCTGTCTCTGTGAAAGATTATGAACGGTGGTATTGCCATTAGGGCCTGTAGTCCTGAAACCCTTCTTGCTGAGGTAATTGCCAACAGGAAAGCTGTCTTCCATGAGAGGAATTTTAAGTCGACTGAAGCTGCTGGCTCAAACGGAGGTAGAGTCAGTTTTTCTAGGACAAAGTTGAGGTCCCAGGCTGGCACTGGAGCCTTTCTTGGTGGCTTAATGTTCTTGATTCCCCTGAGGAATTGCCTTGGCAAAGGATGTGAAAACACAGGCGGATCAGTGTTGTATCTAGCTGAAATAGCGGAAGCATGTATCTTTATGGAGGAATATGAGAGTCCATTCTGTAGCATATCTGCCAAATATTCCAGGATGAGTGGGATGTTCAATAATGATGCATCATGTCCCTTGCTGGTATTCCAAATGCTGAATCTCTTCCATTTTGCTAAGTAAACCTTTCTGGTGGATGGTCTTCGAGCTTCTGTTAATATCCGCTGAACTTCCTTGGAGAGAGATAGATTGAGGTTATTCATGGGATCTCCCAGGCTGTTAGCTGCAGTGTCTGAAGGTTTGGATGCACTGTTTTGAAGTTGTGTTGAGTCAAAAGTAGGGGGCATTGGGGAAGGGCCCACTTCTTGTTGTGACATATGCTCCGTAGTAATGGATACCAGTGTTGTCTTGGCCAGTCTGGAGCTATTAGGATCCCCTTGGGTCTCTCTGCTTTGATCTTTAGTAATACTGTGGTCATCAGTGGCAGAGGTGGGAATGCATAGATTTTTAGGAAGTTCCAGTTGAATGAAAGAGCATCTATTTTCTAAGCTTGTGGATGGTATGTCCTTGAACAGAATTTTTGTAGATGATGGTTGAGGTGAGAGGCAAATAGGTCTACTTCTGGCCTGCCCCATGTCGAGGTGAGTTGTGTGAAGATCTTCGGATGTATCCTCCACTCGTGTGGATCTGTGAAATTCCTGCTTAGGCTGTCCGCCAGCACATTGTCTTTGCCTGGAACAAACTGGGATTGTAACTGTATGTTTAGGCTCAGTGATTTTTCCCAAAGATTCATTGTCAGTCTGCAAAGGGGGTAAGAATGGGTGCCCCCTTGCTTGTTTATATACCACATCACAGTGGTGTTGTCTGTCCGTATCAGTAAATGGCCTTGCTGAAGTTGTTGTCGAAAGGCCTCGATGGCATGCATTACTGCCAGCATTTCCTTTTGGTTTATATGTAGATGTGTTTCCTTTGAAGACCATTGTCCTTGTATACATCTGCCTTCCATGTGCGCCCCCCCATCCAAGGTCTGAGGCGTCTGTGGTCATGGTCTGTGTTATCTGAGGTTTTTTGAATGACATACATGTGATTGCCTGGCTTACCGAGGCCCACCATAAGAATTCCTTTTGTAGGCATGGAATGAGCGGTATGGTTGTCTCTAAGTTGTTGCTGTGCTGAGACCATAGGCTTTTTAGGTACCATTGAAGCTTTCTCATGTGTAGTCTTGCTAATGGAACCAGGAGAATGCAGGATGCCATGTAACCCAGGGCCTGTAGGAATCTCCTTGCAGTCATCTGGGTGAGTTTTGCCAAACCTTTGAAATAACGAGTTAACCTCTCTTGCTTGTCTTCTGTCAGGTAAGCCATTTGAGAGGCTGTGTCTAGATTGGCTCCTAAGAAGGTTATTTGTTGGGATGGTTGAAGTCTTGACTTTTGGAAGTTGACTGCGTATCCCAGAGCCTGAAGTAATTGTATGACATAGTTCAAGTTTTTTGTCAACATCAATTTGTCGTCCGCTTGTATGAGGCAGTCGTCCAGGTACGGGTATATTTGGATCCCCTGGAGCCTGCAATGAGCAATTACTGAAGCCAGGCATTTTGTGAATACTCTGGGTGCAGTGGATAAGCCAAATGGCAATGCTGAGAATTGATAATGCTCTGGCCCTGCAAGAAATCTGAGGTATCTTCTGCAGCTGTGTCTGATAGGGACATGCAGGTATGCCTCCTTGAGGTCCAGAGTAATCAGCCAAGACCCCTTGCCCAGCATGGGAAGGAGTTGCTGTAGAGTCAGCATTTTGAACTTTGGTACTATGAGAAAGGTGTTTAATGCGGACAAATCCAGTACTGGTCTCCATTGAGTTTCTTTTCTTGGAACAGTCTTGAGTAAAACCCCTGGCCTTGTTCTTGTTGTGGAACTCGTTCTATTGCTTTTATCCGAGCTAGCAGAGAAATTTGCTTGACAGCCTCTGCCCTCTGGTTTTGTGGTAGGTTTGGCATGCCTTGTTTTCTTGGTAAGGTATGAAAATGGAACCTGTAACCTTGGTCTATAATGTCCAAAATCCATTTGTCCTTTGTCAATCTGTGCCAATTGTCTGAAAACAGAGATAATTTTCCGCCCAAGGGAGCTTCTATTTGCTCCTTGGTAGGCGGCCGTAGAGGAAAGTCATTGAGATTGTGCCTGTGGGGCAGGGGAGACCCCTGTGTCACTTCTTTGGTTTGCTGGCTGCCATTGTCGTCCCCTGTAAGGACCTCTGTATTGTCCTCTTCCTCGGCCACACCTGTTTTTACCCCTTTGAAATTTTTCAGGATTAGGAAAGGACCAGTTTTTTGAAGGCCAATTCCTACTGAATCTGGGGGGCTGAACCTGGAGGAAATCTTTAACCATCTGAACTGATTTTGCTTTTTCCTCTATGGACTTTAACACATCTTTAGCATTAGCACCAAAAAGCTTGTTTTTTTCCAAGGGTGCATCCAGAAGTTTTGCCTTAACATGATCTGGTAGAGGTTGTTCTTTTAACCATGCATGTCTACGAATGACTGCCCCTGTCATAGCTGCCCTACATGAAGCTTCCAGTGCATCATATCCACACTGCAGAAAGTGATTGCTGACTTGCTGAGAATTATGTACAGCTTCCTGCAAAGAATTCCTGTCTAAAGGATCAGGAGAGGCCAATGTTTTCTGTAAATCATCTAACAGGTAATCCTGATATTGTAACATATGAAAAAGGCAATTCAAAGCTCTCATAGATAAAGTAGTGGAGGTGTAAACCTTTTTCCCCCATCTCTCTAATGACCTAGCTTCCCTGTTGGAAGGCAAGGGATTTTTAGAGGTGGAAGCTGAAACACCTTTAGGTCCCTAAGAAATAGTTTCTAAAACAACAGTATGGGCCCTGAATAAATGTGAATGTGTTTCTGGGACCCTGTAATATCTGTCTGGCTTGGCTGGAGCAGGAGGAAGAGAATCAGGGGTAACACTGGAGTCGAAAATAAATCATCCAAAACATCAAGCACAGGAGGAATAGCTAAGGGCCTGTGCTGGGGCTTTTTAAGGAAAGTTCGAAGGCGCTTTCTGGAATCAGAATATTCCTGGCCTTGCCACTTGAAATGTTCCCTCATGGTATGCAGAACTTCCCCAAAAGAAATATCCTCAGGAGGGGAGGCCGAGGGGATGGAATCCTCTGCATCCGAGTCCTCATAGGTTTGGAAGAGCTCTTCCTGGCCATCGGAGTGGACAGAGTCCTCAGAATCTTCATCTGAAGGGATAGGGTCAGAGGGTTCATCCCGGGGCCTCTTATCAGAAGGAGGCTGGGATCCTCTCTCAGGATGGGCCTGCAAACCTCTAATCATGGAAATTAAGTCTGCGGCCATAGTCATGATTTGTGTCTCTGGAGTAGGCTGAGGTAAGGCTTTAGCAGTAAGGTGCTTGGTCTTGCTGGCTGCCTTAGCCCGAGTGTAGGCCTTAATAGACATGGCCATAGGAGGCCTGGCAGCTCCACGTGCAGGAGTGACCTTATCTACAGCAATGGTCTCAGGCATTTCCTCGGTTTCAGTATACGGAGGAAAATCTATAACTGGCGTCAGAGTGGTATCCGGTATCGGAGTCGTCGGTAATGCGGTGTCTTCGGTTCGGAGCGGTGGAAAAACCGTCTCAGGGGGAACCGGAGCACTCGCGGTAGGTTTTGGCGTGGAGTCGGTGGTAGACGCAGGCCGAGGATGTCGGTCCCGGTCTTTTCGTTTCTTGGGAGTTTGCGATGTCGGAAGTTCCGACGGCATTGTATAAGCAAATTTTTCGCCGAAAAAATCTTCAGCGAACTCCGCCCGGCGCCTGAGTGCGCTTATTGAAGCGAGCACAGGCGACACAGGCAGAGACGTCGTGGTCTGGGCCAAGGCAAGGAAGACAGTAAGAGTGGAAATCCTTATGAGGTATTTGTTTACCACAAGACAGACAATTGTTAACTTTTTCACTAATTTCTGACATCGGCTGAGGCAAGAAAAGGTCCCCAACTGGGTACTTAGCTTTTTTGATGACTTCGGATTCGAAGAATACAGGAGCTGACCGACCGGCACTTGCGAACTGCTTCTGTTTTGGGCACCGCGTGGCAAGAAAGACTGAAGAAAATGGTGTCGGCTGATGCTTATGTACTCCAGCCGCTCTGACGGAGAGAAATGCGACATCAGCCGACGTCGGACCCAGACTTTGGAATCCGGCCGACCGAGGGCTGCCTGAGGCAGGACAACCCATATGTTATGACTGCAGTTGCATTCTTGAAGGACATCAGGAGGTCTAGCCAAATGCCTATGTTGAGGAAGAAAATCCCTAAGCCTCTTTTTAGATTCAAAAAATCCTGACTTTCCCCAGTGGAAATGTTCCCTTAAGGTATGTAAAGGTTCCCCAAAAGAAAAATCCTTCGAGGGAGAAGCAGAAGGAATGGAATCCTCTGCATCAGAGTCCTCATAAGTAGGTATAGACAAATCCTGTTCATAAGAATCAGAAGAAATAGAATCCTGTTCAGAAGATTCATAGTCAATTTCTTGCCTAGGCCTCTGAGGGGGGGGGGGTTGACTACCCCTGATTAGAGTAATTAAATCTTCAGCCATTTTGATCATTTGTTTTTTAGGCATAGGGGCCTGCACATGCGGCCTAGGCGTCATTTTTTTTTTTTTTTTTTTTTTTTTTTGACAGTTGAGTTTTTGGCCTTAATATTGAAGATTGCGTCAGTTTAAAATACAAATCTGTAGGCCTGAATACACCCTCAGAAGCCAGGGCCTGCACAGCGCCTCTGAACCCATCCAAAGTAGACACATCCGCAGGTTCCAAAATTGAAGCATCTTGTGGCATACCAGACTCCGAATGGGTCTCGGTAGAGGCCTGCGAATCAGAAGTAGCAGGTATCAGGGGCTGCGAAAGCGCCTCACTGAGTACCGGTGAAACTGGCGACTGGCTTAGAAGTCGGGCCGGCAGTTTTGGACCTCAACGGCCTGTGTCATTTTTTTTTTTTAGGTATTCTGGTAGTCAGACTGCCAACAGACAACATTTCTGGATAATTAAACTGTGAGCCAAAATACTTAGAAGCAAAAATGTACCGACGACGGATTGTGCATTTATTACATAAAGCACAGAACTGACAGCAAGGTACATCGTTGCTCAGGGCCTAGGCAAGGAATACAGTACAAATGAAAGTCCTTATGAGGTATTTGCTTCCCACAAGTAATACAATTATTAACTTTTACTCACATCGGTAAGGAGCAAGAAAGTTTCCCCAACGCGGTACTTAGCTTTGTAATTGAAGACTTCGGTTCTGAAACTCGAAAACGTAACTTTCAGGAGTTGGCCGACCGGCACTTGCGAACTGCTTCTGCTTTGAGCACCACGCGGCAAGAAAGACTGATGTAATGGTGTCGGCTGCATGTTTTATACCCCTGACGACCTGACGTCATAGAAGGGACAGCAACCAACGCAGGACTCAAGACTTTGTTAATCAGGCCGACTGAGGGTAGCCTGCCAGCAGATTACCCAAATGTAATGACTGCAACAGTGAAAAACATCTAACCCATCATTCCCACCCAAACGTATGGTCTCTATGAAATAAGAAAAAGGGTTGACTCACCATGTGCAACAAGTACAGCAGCTTTAAAATCTAGAACTTCATATCAGCCTGACAAGCTACTTCAAAAGGTAGAACAGAGCAATTTTTTCCAAGACCAAGCTGAGATGCCAAGGAGGCGTCTCGTTTTTCAGGTGGACACGCATTATCCTTTTCAAAGACTTCACTTGGAACAAGGAAGAAAGGTAGGCTCTAAAGGCAGATATGTAGACATGGCTGAAAGATGAGTTTTGCAAGTGTCACCAGTAGTTGCTCAGACTTTCTTAGAGATTTGGTCCAGTTTAAGAAGAATCTTAGTTGTCTGTGTACGTCCAAGGAATGCAGAATCCGCTCCCCCTTGTTCTGCAGATTTGGGTAAAAAGTTGGCAGGTGAATAGTTTGGTTAAGAGCCACACTGGATACCACCTTAGGCATAAAGGAATTATTGGTCCTGAGGGACACCCTGTCTGGGTAAAATGTAATAAAAGGTTCCACAGCCATGAGGGCCTGTAGTTCTGAAACCCTTCTTGCTGAAGTGATTGCCAGAAGGAAAGCTGTTTTCCAAGATAAAAACTTTATATCCGCAGTAGCTGCTGGTTCAAAAGGAGGCAGGGTGAGATTTTCCAGCACAAAATTGAGGTCCCATGCAAGAGCTGGTGATGATCTGGGAGGCCTTAAGTTTTTGGCCCCTCTAAGACACTGTTTTAGCAGAGGATGAGAAAAGATGGGAGGCTCTGTATAGTTATGAGCAGAGATGGCAGAGGTATGGATTTTTACCGAAGAAAAAGATAGGCTCTTGTCAAGCATCTCAGTCAAGTATTGTAAAATCTGAGGAATATTTGGCTTTGCTGTGTCGTTCCTTGTGCTTGGTTCCAAGCACAGAATCTCTTCCATGTATCGGCATAAGATTTTCTAGTACTAGGCCTTCTGGCTTCCAAAATGACATTCATCACAGATTTACTGAAAGATGGTGTTTGAATAATTACATGATCAGCCATGCTGCCAGGTTCAGAGTTTGGAGCTGATTGTGCAGAATTTGATTACTCTGCTGAGACAGTAGATGAGGTATTTGAGGCAAGTACCAAGGAGGGATTTGAGACATTCCTCAGAACTGGGTACCAGTACTGGTGAGGCCAGTCCGGAGCAATTAGGATCATTTTTGGTTTTTCCTGTGTTACCTTTAGTAAGACCTTGGGGAGAAGAGGCAGAAGAGAGAAAAGGCGTAAACTGACAGGTTTTTCCAACTAAAGGATAGGGCATCCACTTTCCATGCTCGTCTGTGATAAGTCCTTGTGCAGAATTTGTCCAGTTGATAAGTTTGGGGAGAGGCAAATAGAGCTATGTTTGGACTCCCCCCTTTCTTTTATGCTGAAGAGTTGTGGATCCAGTTTCCACTTCGGGGGGTCCATAAGATTTCTGCTTAGGTCGTCTGCCAGAGTATTTTGTGTTCCTGGCAGGAATTGAGCTTGAAGATGTACTTGGTAAGTCAAGGCTGTGTCCCACAATGCCATGGCTAGCCTGCAAAGGGGGTAGGAATGTGTACCCCCCTGCTTGTTTATGTACCACATAATCGTGGTGTCAGCCTATCAGTAGTTGTCCTGGATGAAGTAAGTCCTTGAAGGCTGTCAGGGCATTCTGAACAGCTATCATCTCTTTCTGGTTGAGACGCAGATGCATTTGTTTTGGCCTCCATATGCCCTGAATGCATCTCCCCGCCAGGTGGGCCCCACAAGCATAGTCTGATGCATCTGTAGTTAGGGTTTGGGTGGCAAGGGGTAGAGTGAAAGACCGTCCCATGTTCTGGTGACATGTCTCTGCACACCAATGAAGCTCCTGTTGTAGGCAGGGAATGACAGGAATCATTGTTTCCAGACTGTGAATGTTGACTCCATAAACTTTTTAAATACCACTGTAGTTTCCTCATATGCAGTCTTGCATATGGAATTAGTAGAATGCAGGATACCATGAACCCCAAAGCCTGCAGAATTTGCCTTGCAGATAACTGGGCTTTTGTTGCCATCTGTTTGAAATAAATAGTCAGTTGCCTTTGTCTAAGGTAAGCCATCTGGGCAGTTGTATTCAAGCTTGCACCCAGGAATGTACTTTCTTGAGAGGGTACCAGTTGTGATTTATTTTCATTTATTGTGTACCCTAGACATGTTAGAAGCCTTTTTACAAATGCCAGTTGTTTAAGAAGGTCCTTGTTTTCTGCTTGAATGAGACGGTCATCCAAGGACAGATTTGTATGCTTGTCTGCAAAATGCAATTACTGGTGCCAGGCACTTAGTAAGTAAAGACACTAGGAGCAGTAGATAAGCCAAAGGGCAGTGCAGAGAATTGGTAATGCATAAAACCTGCCTTTAAGCGGAGGTATCTTCTGCACGATTCCCTTATTGGGATATGCCTCTTAAGTCTAGAGTCACTAACCAAGCGTTCTTGCCCAGCATGGGCAGAAGCTGTTGTAAAGTCAGCATTTTCAATTTTGGGATGTCCAAGAATGTGTTCAAAATCGATAAATCCAGTATTGGACGCCAGGCATTGTCTTTTCTGGGTACCAGGAACAGTCTTGAATAAAAACCTTGTCCTTTTTCCTGTTCTGGTACTGGTTGAATAGCCACCATATCCTTGAGGGACGTAACTTGTTTCTGAGCCTCTGCCCATTGATTTTGTGGCAGATCTGGCCAACCGTTTGGAATTGGCAAGGTATGGAAATGAATTCTGTACCCCTGGGATACTATGTTTAATACCCACTTCTGGGTTATTAACTGCCAATTTTGAGTATGAAGTGCTAATTTTCCCCCCAATGGGGCTGCCAAAAGATAAGTGCTTGGTGATGGAAGAGGGAAGTCATTGAGACTGCTTACTGTAGGGTTGTGCTTAGTTTCCTCCAAATTTGGAGGTAGAGGCACCCCATTGGTTTGACCTGTAAGAATCCTGTGATTGGCATCTAGAACCTTTTGAGCGCCTGGATTTGCCTTGTGAGGCTCTTGTGGACACAGGAAAGGACCAATTTTTAGTAGGACAGTGGCTACTAAATCTGGGTGGCTGCACTTGCAAGAAATCTTTTACAGTTTGCATATATTTAGCTTTGTCTTCCATTTTCTTAAAAACCTCTTCTGCCTTATTACCAGAGTATCATGCTGTAAAGGTGCATCCAACAATTTAGCTTTAACATGATCAGGCAGATTTTGCTCCTTGAGCCAGGCATGCCCTCTAATCACAATTCCAGTAACTGCGGCCCTGCAAGTGGCCTCCAAGGAATCAAAACCACATTGCAAAGTATGCTTTCCAACTTGTTCTGCTGCATGCAAGAATTTCTGTAATTCTTTATTTTCCACATATTCAGAAATCAACATAATTTTCTGTTTCAATAATCCCATAACATGCTGTTGATATTTAAGCATATGAAACTGGCAGTGTAAGGCCCTAATTGCCAAGGTTGCAGATGTATAAACTTTATTTCCCGATCTAACCCGCGCTCTGGAATCTCGATTAGAGGGGTAGTATTCTTGGCTGTAGAGGCCTTTACACCTCAGAGACCCTGTGAGATAGTTTCAGGATCAGCAGCAGGATTTTTGAATAAAAATTTGTAGGAGTCAGGAAACCTGTATTATCTGTCTGGCTTACTAGGAGCCGGAGGTAGGGAATCAGGAGCCATGCTTGATTCTGAAAACACATCAACAATGTCTAATACAGGAGGTATAGCCAAAGGCCTATGCTGAGGAAGGAGGAAATCTTTGAATGCGAGAAATCCCGACTCTCCCAATGAAAATGTTCCCTTAAAGTATGCAAGGTTTCTCCAAAAGAATAATCCTCAGGAGGAGATGCAGATGGGATGGATTCTTCTGCATCTGAATCCACACAGGATGGTATAGAAAATTCCTGATCAGAAGAAATAGAAACCTGATCTGAAGATTCATAATCAGTGTCTTGCCTAGGCCTCTTATCAGGGGGAGTTGGGAAAAGTACAGTTTTGTACCTACCATAAATGTAGATGTTCAAGTGCTAATACAGCTGCAGTCATAACAGATGGGTTCTCCTGTCAGGCGGTCCTCGGCCGAATTCCAAAGTCTAGGTCCGGTGTCAGTTGTCGTCGCTTCTTCCCTGATGTCAGTGCGACAGGGGTATAAAGGAACCAGCCGATGCCATTTTCTTCAGTTTTTCTTGCCCCAGATGTCAGGTGCCCCCCAAAAGGAAGGCAATACATAAATTTGTGTAATAATGCAGTGCAATATAATCAAAATACAGTAGTTGCAAGCAAATACATCATAAATGAATACCCCAATCAGGTTGTATGAGGATGTGTTAGCCTATAGGCCTGTCCCAAGAGGGAAAGGAGGGAGGGAAAAGTACAGTTTTGTACCTACCATAAATGTAGATGTCCGAGAGGAATGCATCTGCAGTCCTTACAAATGGGGTTGTCCTGTCGTCAGGCAGCCCTTTGGTCGGCCGGATTCCAAAGTCTGGGTCTGGCTTCGGCTGGTGTCGCACTTCACCCGACGTCATAGCTGCAGTTACTCGGGTATAAAGGCATCAGCCGACGCCATCTTCCTCAGTGTTTCTTGCCCCAGATGCCAGGTGCCCTTTTTGGAAGGCTAAATTTGGATAAATGCCAATGACTCCAAATAATAGAGAGCAAACACATAAAATAAGCATGTATGTACATATATACAAACAAATACACCATAACAGATCCCCCCCAAGCTAGCTGAAGGCTGGCAAATACCCTAGGAGTACCTCAGAGGGGAAGGAGGGTGGGTAATCCTGACTGCAGATGCATTCCTCTCGGACATCTACATTTATGGTAGGTACAAAACTGTACTATATCCTTCAAGGATGCATCTGCAGTCCTTACAAATGGGTAGAATACCATAGCTAAACAAGGGGAGGAGGAAGAGTAGTGATCATGGTGTAGCTAGGATCCCTTGCAAAACAGCAGTGGCAAAACCTGCTCGGGATCTAGAGTATAAAGGTAAATTGTAATTCTTGGCAAATGTATGCACGGAGGTCCAAGTAGCAGCCTCTATAATGTCCTTGGTAGCCACTCCTCGTAAGAAAGCTGTGGTAGTGGCTGTAGCTCTTGTGGAGTGAGGCCTGATGTTCTCTGGAGTTTTCTTTCCATGGTAGGAGTAACAAAATCTAATGCAATTTCCTATCCATTTGGAGATTGTCTGTTTCGAAATTGGTTTTCCTTCCTTTCCTGTGGCATATGCTACCAGAAGCTGGTCAGTTTTTCTATTTGACTTAGTCCTGTCCAGGTAGTAGCGTAACTGCCTGTGTACATCCAAGGTATGCAAAAGTCTTTCTCCCCTGTTCTGTGGGTTTGGGAAGAATGTAGGTAGGTGAATAGCCTGGTTTAATGACACTCTGGATACCACCTTAGGCATAAGTGTAGGATTTGTTCTCATAGACACTCTATCTTGATGGAAGCTCAGGAAGGGTTGTACTGCCATTAGTGCCTGTAGTTCAGAGACCCTTTTTGCTGAGGTTATTGCCAGCAGGAAAGCAGTCTTCCATGATAAGTATTGTAATTCTGCTGTTGCTGCTGGTTCGAAAGGAGGAAGTGTCAATTTCTCTAGCACAAAGTTCAAGTCCCATGCTGGCAATGGTGGTTTCCTGGGAGGTTTCACATTTTTAATTCCTCTCAGAAATTGTCTGAGCAGGGGATGAGAGAAGACAGGAGGATCCAAGCTATAATGTGCTGAAATAGCTGATGCATGTATCTTGATGGAAGAGTACGACAGGCCTGTGTGGAAGAGCTCTGCCAAGTACTCCAGGATGTTGGCCAAGTTTACTAGAGTCACATCTTCTCCCTTTGCAGTACTCCAAATGAAATATCTTTTCCATTTTGCAGCATAATTCTTTCTTGTTGAAGGTCTGCGTGCCTCCAGGATTATGTCTTTAACCCTTTGGGATAAGTTTGGGTTAATTGCTGTTATGTAATGTTCCAGGCAGTTAGCTGCAGTGTTTTCAGGTTTGGATGCAGGATGTTGTAATTGTTCTGTGTTAACAATAATGGGATCAGGGGTAGTGTCCATATTTGTTCTGGAGACATGCTCCTCAGCAATGGGTACCAATGTTGTCTTGGCCAGTCTGGAGCTATCAGAATGATCTTGGGACGGTCCTCTTTGATCTTCAGAAGCACCTTGTGCATCAAAGGAAGTGGTGGAAATGTATATGCTGTCAGGTTTTTCCAACTGAAAGAGAGGGAGTCCACCTTCCAAGCAAGTGGGTGGTACGTCCTCGTGCAGAATTTCTTTAGCTGGTGATTGACCGGAGATGCAAACAAGTCTATTTGTGGTAATCCCCATTCCCTTGTGATGGCTTTGAAGATGTCCGGATGAAGCATCCATTCGTGGGCATCTGTAGCTGTTCTGCTTAATATGTCTGCTAGAATGTTTTCTTTTCCCGGTACAAAGATTGCTTGTAACTGAATGTTGTAGGTCAGGGCCACATCCCATAGGTCCAGTGCCAGCCGGCATAGAGGATATGAATGGGTGCCCCCCTAATTGTTGATGTACCACATAACTGTGGTGTCTGTCCTTATCAACTGACCTTCTTGGAGAAATGGTCTGGGGAATGCGTTAGGCTCCTCAGGAGTGGGTACCAGTGTTGCCTTGGCCAGTCCGGAGCAATGAGAATCATCTCTGGTCTGTCTGCTCTGGTCTTCAATAGAAAGTACAGTTTTGTACCTACCATAAATGTAGATGTCCGATAGGCATGCATCTGCAGTCCTTACAAATGGGTTGTCCTGTCGTCAGGCAGCCCTTCGGTCAGCCGGATTCCAAAGTCTGGGTCTGGTCTCGGCTGGTGTCGCACTTCACCCGACGTCATAGCTGCAGTTCTTCGGGTATAAAGGCATCAGCCGACGCCATTTTCCTCAGTGTTTCTTGCCCCAGATGCCAGGTGCCCTCTAGGAAGGCTAAATTTGGATAAATGCAAATGGTTCCAAATAGTAGAGCAAATAAAAAATAAGCATGTATGTACATATATGCAAACAAATACACCATAATAGATTCCCCCAGCTAGCTACAAGATGGGCAAATACCCTAGGAGTACCACAGAGGGGAAGGAGGGTGGGTAATCCTGACTGCAGATGCATGCCTATCGGACATCTACATTTATGGTAGGTACAAAACTGTACTATGTCCTTCAAGGATGCATCTGCAGTCCTTACAAATGGGTAGAATACCATAGCCAAACTGGGGGAGGAGGAGAAATAAGATTATGGTGTAGTTAAGATCCTTTGCAAAACAGCAGTGGCAAAACCTGCTCGGGATCTGGAGTATAAAGGTAAATTATAATGCTTGGCAAATGTATGCACGGAGCTCCAAGTAGCAGCCTCTAAAATGTCTTTGGTAGCCACTCCTCGTAGAAAAGCTGTGGTAGTGGCTGTAGCCCTTGTAGATTGAGGCCTGATGTTTTCTGGAGTTTTCTTCCCATGGTAGGAGTAACAAAATCTAATGCAATTTCCTATCCACTTAGAGATTGTCTGTTTTGAAATTGCTTTTCCTTCCATTCCTGTTGCATATGCTACCAGTAGCTGGTCAGTTTTTCTATTGCCCTTGGTCCTGTCCAGGTAGTAACGTAATTGTCTATGTACATCCAAGGTATGCAACAGTCTTTCTCCCCTGTTCTGTGGGTTGGGGAAGAATGTAGGTAGGTGGATAGCTTGGTTTAAAGATACCCTGGAGACCACCTTTGGCATAAAAGTAGGATTTGTTCTCATGGACACTATCTTGATGGAAGATCAGGAAGGGCTGTACTGCCATTAATGCCTGTAGCTCAGATACCCTTCTTGCTGAAGTGATTGCAAGCAGGAAAGCAGTTTTCCATGATAAGTATTGTAATTCTGCTGCTGCTGCTGGTTCGAAAGGAGGGAGTGTCAACTTTTCTAGCACAAAGTTCAAGTCCCATGCTGGCAATGGTGGCTTCCTAGGTGGTTTTACATTTTAATTCCTCTCAGAAACTGCCTGAGCAGAGGATGTGAGAAGACTGGAGGATCCAAGTTGTATTCTGCTGAAATAGCTGATGCATGAATCTTAATGGAAGAATAGGACAGGCCGTTGTGGAAGAGCTCTGCCAAGTATTCCAGGATGTTGGCTATGTTTACCAGTGACACATTTTCTCCTTTTGCAGTACTCCAAATGTGATATCTTTTCCATTTTGCTGAATAATTTTTTCTTGTTGAGGGTCTGCGAGCCTCCAAGATAATGTCTTTAACCCTTTGGGATAAACTTGGGTTATTTGGTCTTATGCAATGTTCCAGGCAGTCAGCTGCAGTGTTTTCAGGTTTGGATGCAGGGTGCTGTAGTTGTTCTGTGTTAACAGTAAGGGAACCAGGGGTAGAGGCCATATTTGTTCCCGAGCCATGCTCCTCAGTAATGGGTACCAATATTGCCTTGGCCAGTCTGGAGCTATCAGGATGATCCTTGGACGGTCTTCTTTTATCTTCAATAGCACCTTGTGCATCAAAGGAAGTGGTGGGAATGCATATGCTGTCAGGTTTTTCCAACTGAAAGATAGGGAGTCCACTTTCCAAGCAAGTGGGTGGTACGTCCTTGTGCAGAATTTCTTCAGTTGGTGATTGCGTGGGGATGCAAATAAGTTATTTCTGGTAGTCCCCATTTTCTTGTAATGGTTTTGAATATGTCCGGATGCAGCATCCATTCGTGGGCATCCGTGGTAGTTCTGCTTAGTATGTCTGCTAGTATGTTTTCTTTTCCTGGCACAAAAATTGCTTGTAACTGAATGTTGAAGCTCAGGGCCACATTCCAGAGGTCCATTGCCATCCGGCATAGAGAATGCGAATGTGTGCCTCCCTGTTTGTTGATGTACCACATAACTGTGGTGTTGTCTGTCCTTATCAACAGTTGACCTTGTCGAAGAAATGGTCTGAATGTCTGAATTGCCAGTTTTACTGCCAGCATTTCCTTTTGATTTATGTGTAGGTGCAGCTGGTCTTGAGTCCATAAGCCTTGTATGCACTTGTCCAGCATGTGCGCCCCCAACTGAGGTCTGAAGTCCGTTGTGATGGTCTGGCTTGGTTGAGTGCTGTGGAAGGGTAGTCCTTTGTTTGATTGACAGGCCTGAGCCCACCATTTGAATTCTTGCTTCAGGCATGGGATTATTGGAATTTGGGTTTCTAGGCTGTGCTTGTGCTGAGACCATAAATTCCTTAGGTACCACTGTAACTTTCTCATATGCAGTCTGGCATGTGGAACCAATATTATGCAGGATGCCATGAAACCCAAAGCTTGCAGGACTTTTCTTGCTGTTAGCTGGTTCTGTTTTGTTAATGCCAAGAAGTAGAGAGGGAGTTGCTCCTGTTTTTCTACTGTTAGGAATGCCATTTGTTTTGATGTGTCCAGCTCTGCACCCCTCTGAGGTACTGTTTTAACAGAGGATTAGAGAAAATTGGTGGATCCGTATTGTAATGAGCAGAGATGGCAAAGGCATGGATCTTGATGGATGAGAAGGAGAGGCCTTTGTCCAGCATCTCAGTTAAGTATTGTAGTATCTGAGGAATGCAAGAGGGTCAAGGCTGTGAGCTTGGTTCCAGGCACAGAACTTCTTCCATTTATCCGAATAGGCTTTCCTGGTACTAGGCCTTCTGGCCTCCAGAATGACATCCATAACAGCTTTGGAGAGAGGCATTACTTGCCTGACTAAGGAATCTTCCATGCAGCTGGGTTTAAGGTCTTTAGCTGGCTGTGTAGTAGTTGATTGTTGTGCTGAGTCAGCAGATGTGGGATTTGAGACAAAATCCAGGGTGGTTCTTGTGCTAAGCTCTAAGATTGGGTACCAGTGCTGGCGTGGCCAGTCTGGTGCAATCAGGATCATCTTTGGCTCTTCTTGCCTGGCTTTTATGAGTACCTTTGGCAGGAGAGGTAGTGGTGGGAAAGCGTATACTTGTAGGTTCTCCCAACTGAATGAGAGGGCATCCACTTTCCATTTCACCATTTCTGTGTTATCATTCTGAATATTTGTGGATTCAATTCCCATTCGTGGGGATCCATGATGTTTTTGCTTAAGAAGTCTGCCAGTGTGTTTTTCGCTCCTGACAGGAATTGTGCTTGCAGATGAACTTGACAGTTTATAGCTGTGTTCCACAAGGTCATGGTTTGTCTGCAGAGGGGGTAGGAGTGAGTGCCCCCTTGCTTGTTTATGTACCACATAACTGTGGTGTTGTCTGTCTTTAGTAGTAGTTGTCCTGGATGCAGCAGGTCCTTGAAAGCTATAAGGGCATTTTGTACAGCTAGCATCTCTTTGATTGATGTGAAGATGTCTTTGTTCTGCGGGCCACATGCCCTGAATACATTTGCCTGCCATGTGTGCTACCCAGGAATAATCCAAAGCATCTGTCGTCAGTGTTTGCCTGGCTGTGGGTTGTGTAAAAGGCTGTCCCTTGTTGAGGTGACAAGCTTGAGCCCACCACTGAAACTCCTGTTGAAGGCAAGGAATTAGTGGTATAACTGTTTCCAAACTTTGACAGTGTTGAGACCATACATTCTTTAGGTACCATTGTAGTTTCCTCATATGCAGTCTAGCATATGGAATTAGTAGTATGCAAGATGCCATGTACCTCAAGGCCTGCAGAATTTTTCTTGCAGGGGGTTGGGTCTTTGTTGCCATCAATTAAAAGTATTGAGTCAGTTGTCCTTGCTTGTCTGGCGTGAGATAAGCCATCTGGGCTGTTGTGTTCAAGCTGGCACCCAGGAATATAATCTCTTGTGAGGGCACTAGTTTTGATTTCTTTTCGTTTACTGCGTACCCCAGGCAACTTAACTTTTTTACAAACACCAGATGCTTTAGAAGAATGTCCTTGCTCTCTGCTTGAATCAGGCAGTCGTCCAGGTACGGATAAATATGAATTCCTTTCTGTCTGCAAAATGCAATTACTGGTGCCAGGCACTTTGTGAAGACCCTGGGCGCAATAGATAAGGCAAAGGGCAGTGCAGAGAATTGGTAGTGCATTGAACCAGCTATGAATCAGAGGTATTTTCTGCAGTTTTGTCTGATAGGGACATGCAGATATGCCTCCTTGAGGTCCAAAGTCACGAGCCAAACTTTCTTGCCCAGCATGGGAAGAAGCTGCTGTAGTGTCAACATTTTAAATTTCGGAACATCCAGGTAAGTGTTTAGAGAAGAAAGATCCAGAATGGGCCTCCAGGCTTTGTCCTTTCTGGGTACCAGAAAGAGTCTCGAGTAAAATCCTTGTCCTTGCTCCTGTGATGGTACCTTTTGAATAGCTCTCATATCCATGAGTGCTGGAATTTGTTTTTGAGCTTCTGCCCATTGATTTGGTGGCAGATTTGGCATTCCTTTTAACTTTGGCAGAGTGTGAAAGTGGAACCTGTAACCTTGAGATACAATGTTGAGAACCCATTTGTCTTTGATCATATGCCAATTGTGGTAGAAGAGTACCAGTTTTCCTCCCAAGGGGGCTGCCAAGAGAGATTTGTTTGGCAGCTGTAGTGGGAAGTCATTGGAGCTGCTTTTTATATGATTGGGGCCTGTCTTCCCTTTCTTTCTGGCCTGATGCAACCCATTGTTGAGGCCTGTAAGGACCTTGTGGTTGACCTCTACCTCTTGGACGTCTGTATCTTCCCCTTTGAGGTCTGTCTGTAATTGGAAAGGACCAATTCTTAGTTGGCCAATTTCTGCTAAATCTAGGAGGCTGAACCTGTAAGAAATCCTTCACCGTTTGCATAGATTTTGCCTTATCCTCCATTTTCTTTAATACCTCTTCTGCCTTGACTCCAAATAACACATCCTGCTGCAAAGGTGCATCCAATAATTTTGCTTTAACATGATCTGGTAACGTATGTTCTTTTAACCAAGCATGTCTTCTAATGACAGAGCCTGTAACTGCTGCTCTGCAGGAGGCCTCTAAAGAATCAAAACCACATTGCAAAGTATGCTTTCCCACTTGTTGAGCTGCATGCAATAAATCCTGCATTTCTTTAAAATTAGGAGGATCTGAATCTGGAAGCATTTTTTTGTTTCAACTGAGACAGTAAAAATTGCTGATATTTTAGCATGTGAAACTGGCAATTTAAGGCTCTCATTGCTAAAGTTGCAGACGTATATACTTTCTTTCCCCATCTGTCTAATGCTCTGGAATCTCTGTCAGAGGGAACTGGATTCTTGGCTGATGAGGCCTTAACCCCTTTGGGTCCCTGAGAAATAGTTTCAGGGTCAGCTACAGGGCTTTTATACAGAAATTTGTGAGTCAGGGACTCTGTAGTATCAGTCAGGTTTAACAGGGGCTGGAGGTAAGGAATCAGGATTTAAGCTGGATTCAGTATACACATCATCCACAATATCTAACACTGGCGGAATAGCAAGGGGTCTGTGTTGAGGTAATAAAAGGAAGTCTCTGAGCCTTTTCTTGGATTCTGAGTAATCCTGGTCTTCCCAATGGAAATGCTCCCTCAAGGTATGTAGGATTTCCCCTAAGGAGTAGTCTTCGGGCGGTGAGGCTGATGGAATGGATTCTTCAGCATCAGAATCCTCATAAGGGGTAAAGAATATCCTAAGTCCGAGGATGAATCTGAAGAGATGGACACCTGGTCGGATGAATCGTAGTCTGCATCCTGTCTAGGCCTTTTATCAGGAGGGGGATGGGACCCCATGATCAGAGTGATTAGGTCTTCGGCCATTTTGAGCATTTGTTTCTTTGGCATGGAGGCCTGTCCTGGAGAATGCTGTATTTGTTTCTTTGATTTTAAAGCAGGCTTAGACTTAGCTGAGGGTTTAATGCTTAACTGAGTAGGTCTGAAGACACCCTCTGAAGCTACGGGTAAGCTCAGCTACTCCGGATCCCTCTGAAGGGTTAGTTTCGGTAGGCTGAATAACTTGTGCATCCGAAGGCCCAGCCATCTCCACGTGGGAGTCAGAGGCGGCCTGTGGTTCTTCAGAAGAGGTCATCAGGGGCTGTGAAGTCGCCTCGCTGAAAACCGGAGAACCGGCAACTGGCCTAGAAGAGGCTTCATCAGTTTTGGGCCTCGGATGCCTATCCTTGTCTTTGCGCTTTTTATGTATTCCGGTCGCCGGAAGTTCCGACGGCATGGTATAATTGAATTTTCTATCAAAATAATGTTGGGCAAAATCAAACCGACGTTTAATAGTGCGCTTGTTAAACCTAGCACAAAACCGACAACCAGTGACGTCGTGGTCTGGGCCTAGGCATGGGATACAATAGGAATGGAAATCCTTATGAGGTATTTGCTTCCCATAAGAAATAGTTATTAACTTTTACTGACATCGGTCTGAGGCAAGAAAAAGCTTCCCCAACGGGGTACCTAGCTTTGTAGAAGACTTTGTTTCTGGATTCGGAATGAAAATCTCAGGAGACGGCCAACCGGCACTTGAACTGCTTTTGCTTCGGGCACCGCGCAGCAAGAAAGACTGAAGAAAATGGCATCTGCTGCATCTTATATACCCCTGTCGCACTGATGTCAGGGAGGAGGAGACAGCAACTGATGCCGGACCAAGACTTTGGAACTCAGGCCGACTGGGGAACCGCCTGACGGCAGGATAACCCCAAGTGTAATGACTGCAGCAGTGTAACACGATGAACATCCAGAAATTCATCCCTTGTTTGGCACCTATGTCTCTAATGCAAACAGGTAACCTGTAAATGGTTCACCTCCCAGGCCCATGCTTACACTTATCAATGGTATCAGAACTTGTCAGATTTGGGATGCATGGCTAGGCTTAAAAAGGCCCTTGTGGTTGTTAGCCTAGTAAACACCTATGAACCCAGGTGCCATGAAGAATATCCTAGGCATCATTGAGGAGTTTATGGCCGTGGTCAGAAACACTGAGAATGGTTCTTTACACATGAGCTTGGAATTTGGAAATTCTCAACCAATATAACAAGAAGCAGAACAGCAGTGCATCAGGACAGAAATTACAGTAGTGCAGAGGCTGCTGGCTCAATAAGAGGTAATGAAAGCTTTTCCAACTCTGAGTAGAGGTCTCATGGAAGAGTGGTTGCTTTCTCAGGCAACCTCAAGTGCAGGACTTTTTTAAGATGATGCCTTACAGGTTGCATAAGTGCTAAGGGACTAGGGTTATATACATGCAGTCTGAAATAGCAGATAGACTAACCTTTGCTGAGGCATATTGCAGCCTGGAAGCAAACATCTCAAATATACTGTAGAATTTAGGACTGGAGATTAAAAATGCAGTCTTGATTCTCTCTGACAGATAGCAAATGTTTCCATTTACCAGGCAAGATTTCCTGGAAGTAGGCTTCCTGGATGCTCTCGTGACATCAACAAGTCAACTGCAAAACGGTGCCTGAAGGGGATAAGTGTCACATGGTCCATTCAAGTTGTTAGCTGGCGAGTCTGAAACATTAAGTCCATTAAGGCCATATTATGTTGTGAGAAGAGATCCAGCTGGATAGGCAGAATGAGAGATTCTAAGCCAAAAGGCTGGTATCAATACCACCTCTGGCCCTTCCCCAATTCTGATAAACTTGGAAAGAAATATTAGAAGGAATGTTTACAGAAACAGACACTCATCTGGGGGAAGAAGACAGCCAATGTCCAAGTTCTTTGTGTGGTGCTCTACAGCATAACTAACAATCTGCTGCTCAGAGAAGGAAAATGATTTCTGGGACACCACACCTGTAAACTTGGCGAAGGAACAAATCCCTAGTTTAATACCCATTCATGGGAATCCTTTACTATTCAGCTCAGATGGGCCACTACTGTTAAGTTGGCTTGCAGACTGCTTTCTGGGTCAAATTGCAGGGCTATTTCCCAAGGTACAGTGTAGTCACCAGTCAGCTTGCACAGGCAGTATGACAGAATCCTTTCTTGTTTGTTAGTGTATCACATATGACTGTACTATTGTCTGCTGTGACTTGCAGACAGGCTGAGAGCACGGGTGGGTGATAGCACATCTCCCATCGACCAAAGCCTGCATTGGTGGGTTTACCAGGTCCTTATGTATTTTAGGGATCCCAAACATAACCGGCACCTTAGGGAAAGAAATGTTAATAAAGTTGTATGTATCAATATCGATCTTCCCTTCAATAAACAAATCCATAAAGTACCCTTTAATTCTATTTTGGGTCCCTACCATCTCATTTAAGGAAGAACGTTCATAAGCAGCAGAATTCAAAACTAGCAACCTTCTCCTATTATAATCTGTTTTATCAAAGATGACCAAACCCCCTCCTTTATCCACCCGTGCTCTAGATTAATTGATGGTATAATATCTAAATATTTGAGGTTAATCCCTGAAATTTGTAAGGACTCTTGGTCCTTTTTGAAAACTATTAACGACATCAAATTCGACTCATCTCTTAATTTTTTGACCGTTGATGTGGTCGATCTTTACACTTCTATACCACATCAGGAAGCGGTAGAATGGGTCGAATTGATGCTGTTGAGTCTTAATGCCACTAAAGATGACATAGCGGTTGTGACTCAATTATTGGACATCGTATTGTCATCAAACTTTTTTCTTTTTGATGACTGCTACTACCTCCAGAAACAAGGGATTGCCATGGGCTCCCCTTGTGGGGGTAGTGTAGCGAATCTATTTGTCGCTTACTGGGAGAAAACATTCCTCTTAAACAATTCAAGGTTTAAAAACATCATAAAATATTACACGCGCTTCCTAGATGACGTGTTCATCTTATTACAAGGAGGTGAAGGTGTTGCAGTAGATCTTAGAGTACATGAATGAGACTGCTTCTTTCTTGAAATTTACTTATCATTTTTCAACGAAAGAAATTGATTATCTGGATGTGAAATTGGTAAAGGACTCGTATAATAATCTATTCCTGTCATGCATCCATAGGAAACCAACTTACTGCAATTCCTTCTTACATTTTTCCAGCAACCATCCACCGAAACAAAAGAGATCAATTGTCAAGGGACAATTGGTCAGAGCGGTGCGCATGTGTAGTACGATGGAAGCATTTAACCTGGAATGTGCCACTTTGAAGGCTATGTTTATGAATAGAGGATACCCAGTAAACTTGATAGATGATTTGATTGAGGAGGTCTCTTTAAAAAGGGAAAATGTTTTTTATCAACCATTACTTTATAAGAATGAACAGGGCCTCATTCAAATGGGGGATGAAGCGGTTGTTTCCACAACAAATACAGCTTCGACTGCTATTACTGACACCAATGTAATTTTAAAAGAGGCTGACTTCAAGATTAGCTTTGTCACAACGTACTTTAGGTGTGTAGGGGATTTATGGTCTATTATTAAAAAGAATTGGTATTTTATCCATAATAATCCCACATTATTTCAAATTCTAGGCACACACCCTTCCATTGTCTATAGGAGAGGGAGCAATTTAAAAGAACTATTGCAGAGATGTAAGATAGCTTTCCCGTTTACAAGGCAAAGTGGCACAGCAATTTGTGGGGCTTGCAATAGATGCAAATCTTTAAAAACGGGGAGTTCCTTCACCATCATGGATAAGAAATATACCATCAATTCTAGGATAAATTGTAACACAAAATCTGTTGTGTATGCTGCCTTCTGTGATTGTTGCCCCGGGTGCTATATAGGGAAAACGGACCGTAGGTTAAGCGATCGTATTTACCAACACTTACGCTATAAAGAACAAGAAAAGTGACAACGCCCTATCTAAACATATCTTGAACAATGTGGGTCATAGTTTCCACTTTATGGGGATCAAACATATCACTATGGGAATTAGAGGGGGCCCTCAGTCCCTTGTTCTGGAAACTAAGGAGCTTGAGTGGCAAATTCTTCTAGATGCTTTCTCCTACCCTGGTTTAAATGAGTGTTGTAACATTTCCTCTGTCTTAAGTTATAGAAGTTATTTGAGATAAGACAGAGCTGGAAATACTGGTATTAGTGACATGGCTCGTTTAAAAAGTGCCTCATGGTCAAGGCTGACTAGCTGTTTTTATTAATAGTGATGTAAATGTAAAATTCGTTTAACTTTTGTAGATATACAGAAAAATGTTTTTATACTTTAATTCAAGTTGATAGTGTTGTTACACATTTTAGTGTTATTTATTTTAACTTTTATGATGTTCGGAAACATGGACTTGCTTAGTAACTGGTTACTTAGTTGCGAAGTAACTAAGGGAGTGACATCTTGTTACTATTGTTTTAAATGTTGGCGCCTTTTTCTTGCGCTTCTTGATTCTCTGAAGAAGCTTCTGCAATAGCGGAGGTGAAAACGTTAATCCTCAATAAAGAACGTTAAACTTTCCTAGTGGTGGTTCTGGCTCGTTGGTGCTATAGCTACTGTAATTTGGTTGGACCACAAGTCCAACTCCTGTCTGAAGCATGGCATAACAAGAGTTTCCAACAGGAAAAAGTCATGTTAACTCCATGCATTTCTAAGACATCAATGGAGTGTTCATGTGCAGCTTTGCTAGGGGATATCACTGGAATGATTGGAGCCACATAACCTAGTACCATAAAAAATTTCCTAGCCATCACTGAGTAGTACAAGGCCATTTTCTGGAAGTACTCTGCCAGGAACTCCTCCTGCCCCATTTCAGGAATGTCTTCTGGCAAGTGCAGTCTAATGATTTCTACCCCTTTCAACTTTCTGGCATAAATATGCACGTTTGCACGTATTTCAGCTTGTTTTAGACCAGCAGATCCTGTTTGGGTGTCCTGCAGACTACTACAGCACCAGAAAAGTACAGTTGTGTACCCTTACCTTACATGTAGATGTTCAAGTGTATTCACTGTTGCAGTCATTACCATTTGGGAAATCTGCTGGTAGGTTGGCCTCAGTTGGCCTGAATTCCAAAGTCTTGGGTCCTGCGTCGGTTGCACTTTCCTCTTCCATGACGTCAGATCGTCAGGGGTATAAAACATGCAGCCGATGCCAGTTTCTTTAGTTTTTCTTGCCCCAGATGTCAGGTGCCCCCAGAAAGGTAGCAAAATTATGTATATGCATCAATATAAACTTTACCTTCATCTACAAGCAAATACACCACACAGGTTGTAGAAGATAGAGAAGAAAAGAAACTCTAGAATGAAAGGGGGATGGGCGGGAGAGTAACCTGGACTGCAACAGTGAATACACACTAACATCTACATTTATGACAAGTGTACACAACTGTACTATGGTCTTCATGTTTCACTGTTGCAGTCATTACATTTGGGTAGAATCCCAAAGCTATGGTTGGGTGGCTGGAGCTAAACAGCATTAGGTGCAGCTATAAGGCCCTGCAGAACTGCAGTGGCAAAGCCTGCCCTGGACAGAGTAGAGGTGCAAATGATAATATTTTGTAAAGGTGTGAACAGAACTCCAAGTAGCAGCCTCTAGAATGTCTTTGGTTAGTACTCCTTTGAGAAAGGCTGCTGAAGTAGCTGCAGCTCTGGTGGAATGAGACCTAATGCCCTTGGGCACAGGTTTACCATGGTGTAAGTAGCAGAAACGAATGCAGTGGCTTATCCATTTTGAAATGGTCTGCTTTGAAATGGCCTTTCCTTCTGATCCTGCAGCATATGCCACTAGTAATTGCTCAGTTTTTCTTAGAGCTTTAGTCCTATTCAAGTAGAATCTTAGCTGTCTGCGCACGTCCAAGGAATGCAGAATTCTTCCCCCTTGTTCTGCGGATTTGGATAAAAGGTTGGCAGATGAATAGTCTGGTTAAGAGCCACACTGGAAACCACTTTAGGCATAAATGTAGGATTTGTCCTCAGACACCCTGTCTGGGTAAAGTATGATAAAAAGCCTCTACAGCCATGAGGGCCTGTAGCTCTGAAACTCTTCTTGCTGAAGTAATTGCTAGTAGCAGAGCTGTTTTCCATGATAAGAACTTTATATCAGTGGTAGCAGCTGGTTCAAATGGAGGCAGGGTGAGCTTTTCCAACACATAGCTTAGGTCCCATGCAGGTATTGGTGATCTTTCAAGGAGGCCTTAAATTTTTGGCTCCTCTAAGATACTGCTTTAGGAAAGGATGAGAAAGGATTGCTGGCTCTATATTGTAATGAGCCGAAATGGCAGAGGCATGAATTTTAATTGATGAAAAAGATAGGCCCCTGGTCAAGCATCTTCGTTAAATATTGTAATATCTGAGGAATATTTGGTTCTGCTGTATCAGTTCCGTGTGCTTGATTCCAAGCACAGAATCTCTTCCATTTATCAGCATAAGATTTTCTAGTAGTAGGCCTTCTGGCTTCCAAAATAATATCTATCACAGCTTTACTGAGAGGTGTTGCTTGTATAACTACATGATTAGCCATGCTGCCAGGTTCAGTGTCTGGAGCTGATAGCACAGAATCTGAATGTTTTGCTGGGGCAGTAGTGGAGGTCTTTGAGGTAAGGTCCAAGCTGGGTATTGAAACAAGTTCCTTAGTATTGGGTACCAGTATTGGCGGGGCCAGTCCGGGGCAATTAGTATCATCTTTTGTTTCTCTTGTCTGACTTTTAGGAAGACCTTGGGAAGAAAAGGCGGAGGAGGAAGAGAGTAAACTGATAGGTTTTTCCAACTGAAGGATAGGGCGTCCACTTTCCATGCTTGTCTGTGATAAGTCCTTGTGCAGAATCTTTTCAATTGATAACTTTGAGGAGAGGCAAATAGATCTATGTCTGGGCTCCCCCATTTCTCTGTTATCATGCTGAAGACTTGTGCATTTAGTTTCCAGTCGTGAGGATCCATAAGGTTTTTGCTTAAATAGTCTGCCAGAGTGTTTGGTTTTCCTGGCAGGAATTGAGCTTGAAGATGCATCTGGTAAGTCAAAGCTGTGTCCCACAGTGTCATGGGTAATCTGCAAAGGGGGAATGAGTGTGTGCCCCCCTGCTTGTTTATATACCACATGACCGTAATGTTGTCAGTCTTTATCAGTAATTGCCCTGGATGAAGCATGTCCTTGAAGGCTGTTGGGGCATTTAGAACAGCTAGCATCTCTTTCAGGTTGATATGTAGATGCATTTGTTTTGGGGTCCATATGCCCTGAATGCATCTTCCCGCCAAGTGGGCCCCCCAGGCATAATCTGATGAGTCTGTTGAGGTTTGGCTGGCAGGGGGCTAGACTGAAGGTCAGTCCCATGTTTTGGTGAAATGCCTTTGCCCACCACAGAAACTCCTGTTGTAGGCAGGGAATGAGAGGAATCATTGTTTCTAGACTGTGACAAACATAAAAGGCACGAAAGCGATGCAGGCAGTAAACACAGCACTAACCAAAATGCAGGAAACAAAGCTGAAAAAAACGCTGCTTCATGAACTTTAAAATTCGGATTTATTTTCATACATGCATACATGAGAGCATTTTTATGAGAGGATTTATTGTTAGTGCTGTGCAATTAGTATGAATTTATGCATTTTGTTTTTATACATCTTTATTCGTGTTTTTATGAGTGGTATAGGTGTTTTTATTTTACTATGATTGATGTATTTTACAGAGTAAGCACTCCATTTATGTTGTATACCATGATAGTTGTACTGTGCCTTTAATGGTTTATCTGTTTTTGGCACCTTTTTTGCCATATAAATGTGTACAAGAGGGGGGTTCTTTTGGTCTGAAGAAGCCAATCCAGGTGAAGGCGCTTACCACGTCTTCTGTTTGTATCCCAATAAATCCAAATTTTAAAGTTCACGAAGCAGCGTTTTTTTCAGCTTTGTTTCCTGCATTTTGGTTAGTGCTGTGTTTACTGCCTGCATCGCTACTATGACTTTTATATTAGTTTATGTGCTTGGACCGAGTTTGGCACAGGTAGCGTTAGTCCTGTGGGGAGTGATATTTCTTGGACTTTTAGACTGTGACAATGTTGACTCCATAAACTGTTTAGGTACCATTGCAGTTTCCTCATATGCAGTCTCGCACATGGAATTAGTAGAATGCAGGATGCCATGAAGCTCAAAGCCTGCAGAATTTTTCTTGCAGATAACTGGGCCTTTGTTGCCAACAGGATGAGAGGTAGTCAAGTTACCTTTGTTTGTCTGGCGTGAGATAAGCCATCTGGGCAGTTGTATTTAAGCTTGCACCCACGAATATCTTTTGAGAGGGTACTAGTTTTGATTTATTTTTGTTGACTGTGTACCCTAGGCCGGTTAGAAATCTCTTTACAAACGCCAGATGCTGTAGCAGAATGTTCTTATTCTCTGCTTGAATGAGGCAGTCGTCCAAGTAAGGATATATTTGTATTCCTCTTTGCCTGCAGAATGCAATTACTGGTGCCAAGCACTTTGTGAAGACCCTGGACGCAGTAGATAAGCCAAAGGGCAGTGCAGGGAATTGGTAATGCATTGAACGAGCTTTGAATCTGAGGTATCTTTTGCATGTTTGTCTGATTGGGACATGCAGGTAATGCCTCTTTTAGGTCTAAAGTCACAAGCCAAGCCTTCTTGCCCAGCATGGGCAGAAGTTGCTGTAGAGTCAACATTTTGAATTTTGGTATATCCATACATGTATTTAGAATAGATAGGTCCAGTATTGGTGTCCAGGTCTTGTCCTTTCTTGGCACCAAGAACAGTCTTGAATAAAATCCTTGTCCCTGCTCTTGCTCTGGTACTTGCTGAATGGCCCTCATGTCCATGAAGGAAGAGACTTGCTTTTGTGCCTCTGCCCATTGATGTTTTGGCAGGTCTGGCTAACCGTCTGTCCTTGGCAGGGTATGGAAGTGAAACTTGTAGCCCTGTGACACAGTCTAGGACCCATATGTCCTGGATTACGTGCCAGTTTTGAGAAAAAAATGCTAGTTTCCCCCCTAAAGGTGCTGCCAGAAGATAAGTGCTTTGTGCAGGCAGGGGGAAGTCATTGGGACTGTTTCCTGTATGGCTGTGATTTGTCTTCTCCACTTTTGGAGGCAGAAGCACCCCATTGTTTAGACCTGTATGAGCCTTGGGGCTGGGATATGCCTTTTGGGCATCTATATCTGCCCCTTTGTGGTCTGACAATGGAAAGGACCAATTCTTTGTAGGCCAGTGTCTGCCAAATCTTGGAGGCCGAACCTGTAAGAAATCCTTAACCATTTGCATAGATTTAGCTTTGTCCTCCATTTTCTTTAACACCTCTTCTGCTTTAACACCAAACAAAGTATCATGCTGTAATGGGGCATCTAATAATTTTGCTCTGACATGATCAGGCAGACTTTGTTCCTTTAACCAAGCATGCCTCCTGATGACAGAACCTGTAGCAGCGGCTCTGCAGGAGGCCTCCAAAGAATCAAAACCACATTGCAAAGTATGCTTTCCAAATTGTTCAGCTGCATGCAATAAAATCATGCATTTCCTTGTTTTCTGCACATTCAGAATTTGTCAACATGTTCTGTTTAAGCAGTGACATAATATATTGCTGATATTTGAGCATATGAAACTGACAGTTTAAAGCCCTTATAGCCAAGGTAGTGGAAGTGTAAATCTTTTTTCCCCCATCTGTCCAATGCCCTAGAATCCCTGTCAGAAGAGGTAGGGTTTTTTGCAGCAGAAGCCGTGACCCCTTTGGGACCCTGAGAGATAGTTTCTGGGTCAGCAGCAGGGTTTTTGAAAAGGAATTTATGAGAGTCAGGAACCCTGTAGTACCTGTCCGGCTTAACAGAAGCTGGATGTAAGGAGTCAGGGGTCAGACTGGACTCCGATAATACATCAACAATGTCTAACAGGTGGAATAGCTAGGGGCCTGTATTGTGGTAGTAAAAGGAAGTCTGAGCCTTTTCTTAGATTCTGAAAAATCTTTGCTCTCCCAGTAGAAATGCTCCCTTCATGGTATGCAAGGTTTCCCCAAAAGAGTAATCCTCAGGAGGAGAGGCTGAAGGGACAGATTCTTCCACATCAGAATCCGCATAGGGAGGGAGAGAGCATTCCTGATCAGAAAAGGAGTAAGATGAAATGGAAACCTGATCAGAAGATTCATATTCTGTCCCTTGCCTAGGTCTTTTACCAGGTGGTGGATGGGAAACCCTGATCAAAGTAATCAAGCCTTCGGCCATTTTGAGCATCTGTTTATTGGGCATGGAGGCCTGTCCATGAGGCTGTTGTACCTGTTTGTCTTTAAGGGTGCTTTAATCTTTGCCTTTGAAGCTGAAGTCACTTTAATGTATAATTGAGTTGGTCTGAAAACATCCTCAGAAGCAGACGCCTGCTCAGCGGCTCTGGACCCATCTGAGGGAGTAGTCTCCGAAGGTCCAATACCTTGAGCCTCCAGCGGCCTAGGCAACTCCACGTGGGAGTCGGTAGGCGACTCCACGTGGGAGTCGGTAGCGGCCTGCGGGTCTAAAGTAGCGGGCATCAGGGGCTGCAAAGGCGCCTCACTGTGAACCGGCGGACCAGTGACTGGCTTAGAAGCCTGGTCGGTTTTGGACCTCTGATGCCTGTCCTTTTCTTTTTCTTTGCATTTCTTCTGAATTCTGGTAGTCGGATGGCTATCCGACAAAGTACAATTAAATCTTCTGCCAAAATAGTGTAATGAAAAATCGTACCGACGCTTAATAGTGCATTGGTTAAATCTAGCACAAAACGGACAACTAGCAACATCGTGGTTAGGGCCTAGGCAAGGAATACAGTAAGAATGAAAGTCCTTATGAGGTATTTGCATCCCACAAGAAATACAATTAACTTTTTCTGACATCGGTCTGGAGCAAGAAAAAAGTTTCCCCAATGGGGTACTTAGCTATTAATGAAGACTTCAGATCTGAAATTCTAACACGAAAATCTCAGAG